>NC_047115.1:12944157-13209157 GCF_902500255.1 Thalassophryne amazonica | reverse complement strand
TCTTTCATTAAAAAATCTCCTTTAACAGTGGAATATCCGGATAAAATGCTGAAACCGACTTCTTCTGAAACTTCTCTGCTCTCTCACGACGTCCTGGATCAATAGAACCTGAAATGTGGAGGTTTTCAGCTTGAACAGGCTGATGACGCCGCCTGAGAGCGCTGAGCGACGTCTCGCACTGTGGGAAGTCCTTAAAGCGACAGAATCACCTCAAAATCTCTCATCAGCCGTTAAAATTTTCACTGAAAACGAGCTTAATTTTTCGAACCGTGTCCACTTCGATGTGTCTCACAGGTTTAGAAAAAATTTTGATCAAACAAAGCGCCAGTCTCTCAGCAACTTCTCAGACAAAGGAATTCCGACGAGGGGCTGGACGACTCCTCCCACAAGGAGTGCTCACAGGCGAATGACGTCACCGACAGGCGTGGAAAAACTCACGCATGCGCACGAGGGTTCAAGCATGTCTGACGTAAAAACATATGAATGAAATCCATGTAGTTTTTGAAAAAAATAAAAAGGACCGTTACTTTATTGACAGCCCTCGTATATATATATATATATATATATATATATATATATATATATATATATATATATATATATACTGTATATATATATATATATATATATATATACTGTATATATACAGTGAGGAAAATAAGTATTTGAACACCCTGCAATTTTGCAAGTTCTCCCACTTAGAAATCATGGAGGGGTCTGAAATTTTTATCTTAGGTGCATGTCCACTGTGAAAAAAATAATCTAAAAAAAAAAAAAAAAAAAAATCTGGAAATCACAATGTATGATTTTTTTAGTAATTTATTTGTATGTTACTGCTGCAAATAAGTATTTGAACACCTGTGAAAAATCAATGTTAATATTTGGAACAGTAGCCTTTGTTTGCAATTACAGAGGTCAAATGTTTCCTGTAGTCCTTGACCAAGTTTTCACACACTGCAACAGAGATTTTGGTCCACTCCTCCATCCAGATCTTCTCCAAATCTTTCAGGTTTGGAGTTTTAGCTCCCTCCAAAGATTTTCTATTGAGTTCAGGTCTGGAGACTGGCCAGGCCACTCTAGGACATTGAAATGCTTGTTACGGAGCCCCTCCTTAGTTGCCCTGGCTATGTGTTTGGGGTCATTGTCACGCTGGAAGACCCAGCAATGACCCATCTTCAATGCTCTTACTGAGGGAAGGAGGTTGTTTGCCAAAATCTCGCAATACATGAACCCATCCATCCTCCCTTCAAAACGGTGCAGTCGTCCTGTCCCCTTTGCAGAAGAGCATCCCCAGAGTATGATGTTTCCACCCCCATGCATCACGGTTGGGATGGTTTTCTTGGGGTTGTTCTCATCTTCTAAACATGGTAAGTGGAGATGATTCTAAAAAGCTCTATTCTGGTCTCATCTGACCACATGACCTTCTCCCATACCTCCTCTGGATCATCCAGATGGTCACTGGTGAATTTCAAATGGGCCTGGACATGTGCTGGCTTGAGCAGGGGGACCTTGCTGCCCTGCAGGATTTTAAACCATGACAGCATCATGTGTTACTAATGTAATCTTTGTGACTGTGGTTCAAGCTCTCTTCAGGTCATTGACCAGGTCCTCCTGTGTAGTTCTGAGCTTTCTCAGAATCATCCTTACCCCACAAAGTGAGATCTTGCATGGAATCCCAGACCGAGGGAGATTGATAGTCATCTTGTGTTTCTTCCACTTTCTAATAAATAATCATAACAGTTGTTGTCTTCTACCAAGCTGCTTGCCTGTTGTCCTGTAGTCCATCCCAGCCTTGTGCAGGTCTACAGTTTTATCCCTGGTGTCCTTAGACAGCTCTTTGGTGTTGGCTATGGTGGACAGGTTGGAGTGTGATTGAGTGTGTTAACAGGTGTCTTTTATACAGGTAACAAGTTCAAACAGGTGCAATTAATACATGTAAAGAGTGCAGAATAAGAGGGCTTCTTAAAGAAAAATTAACAGGTCTGTGTGAGCCAGAATTCTTGCTGGTTGGTAGGTGTTGAAATACTTATTTGCAGCAGTAACATACAAATAAATTATTAAAAAAATCATACATTGTGATTTCCGGATTTTTCTTTTTAGATTATGTCTCTCACAGTGGACATGCACCTAAGATGAAAATTTCAGACCCCTCCATGATTTCTCAGTGGGAGAACTTGCAAAACTGCAGGGTGTTCAAATACTTTATATATATATATATATATATATATATATATATATACGAGGGCTGTCAATAAAGTTACGGTCCTTTTTATTTTTTTCAAAAACTATATGGATTTCATTCATATGTTTTTACGTCAGACATGCTTGAACCCTCGTGCGCATGCGTGAGTTTTTCCACGCCTGTCGGTGACGTCATTCGCCTGTGAGCACTCCTTGTGGGAGGAGTCGTCCAGCCCCTCGTCGGAATTCCTTTGTCTGAGAAGTTGCTGAGAGACTGGCGCGTTGTTTGATCAGAATTTTTTCTAAACCTGTGAGACACATCGAAGTGGACACGGTTCGAAAAATTAAGCTGGTTTTCAGTGAAAATTTTAACAGCTGATGAGAGATTTTGAGGTGATTCTGTCGCTTTAAGGACTTTTCACGGTGTGAGACGTCGCGCAGCGCTCTCAGGCGGCGTCATCAGCCTGTTCAAGCTGAAAACCTCCACATTTCAGGCTCTATTGATCCAGGACGTCGTGAGAGAACAGAGAAGTTTCAGAGAAGTCGGTTTCAGCATTTTATCCGGATATTCCACTGTTAAAGGAGATTTTTTTAATGAAAGACGTGCAGACGGGTCCGCGCGTCGAGACGCAGCCGGCGCGGTGCGGCGGCACAGGAAAAACACCTCCGTGTTGATAACCATTTGTAAAATCCAGGCGGCTTTTGATGGCTTTCAGTGGAGTGAGTATATGAGAAATTGTTTAACAGGCAGGACATGTTCCAACTTGTCCTTAAGGCTTTCAACAGAGGTGTTTTTCCTGTGGCGGAGCGTCGCGGCGGCTGCATCCCGACGCGCGGACCCGTCCGCACGTCTTTCATTAAAAAAATCTCCTTTAACAGTGGAATATCCGGATAAAATGCTGAAACCGACTTCTTCTGAAACTTCTCTGTTCTCTCACGACGTCCTGGATCAATAGAGCCTGAAATGTGGATGTTTTCAGCTTGAACAGGCTGATGACGCCGCCTGAGAGCGCAGCGCGACGTCTCGCACCGTGAAAAGTCCTTAAAGCGACAGAATCACCTCAAAATCTCTCAAAAGCCGTTAAAATTTTCACTGAAAACCAGCTTAATTTTTCGAACCGTGTCCACTTCGATGTGTCTCACAGGTTTAGAAAAATTTTGATCAAACAACGCGCCAGTCTCTCAGCAACTTCTCAGACAAAGGAATTCCGACGAGGGGCTGGACGACTCCTCCCACAAGGAGTGCTCACAGGCGAATGACGTCACCGACAGGCGTGGAAAAACTCACGCACGCGCACGAGGGTTCAAGCATGTCTGACGTAAAAACATATGAATGAAATCCATATAGTTTTTGAAAAAAATAAAAAGGACCGTAACTTTATTGACAGCCCTCGTATATATATATATATATATAATGTAGTTTGTTATTTGGTGTATCATCATACATTAAAATTAGTGAAATAATTATGGATAAACTTTTTTCCCATGGATTTGTGTTTAGAATATGTGGTATATGTGTAGAAAATGTGGCATAGTTTTTAATATGATTGAAACATCTTAATTTTGACCCCTGTGTAATTGTTTCATTGACTCGTACCTGGCTGCCTATTGAAAATTCAAGTTGCAAATCCTATTTTTTTTTCTTTTTCTTCAAAAGAGTAATGTTTAAGGAGTATTTGTGCCTAATTTGGTGCTTCTATCACCATTTGCAGGAATCCTCTGTAGATATTGTTTTATCTACTGCACTATAACTTTGATCTTCGAAAATTTAGAAAAACAAATGATGAGGATTAGTGTATTGTATATTTATCTAATGACTGAGTGGATCCTTGTCATTTGATTGGTGCTTTGTATGTCACGTGACATGGATTATTTGTCCCATTTGTGTTGAGTTCCATTTAGTGTGCAAATTTGGCTCCATACGTTTGGTACCATTACGCTCTGCAAACCCTGTTTACGAGTGTGGGCAGCGTTTAGCTAAACATGCTGAGTTTGGGTTGCTGACTGGCGACAATTTGAAGGAGCTAATTGATGGTGCTAATTTTCTGAACACACACACACACAACAAATCCACTGCACTGTAAGCCGTCTGGAGGCATGAAGAGCTGTTAGGATGAAGTTAGAATGAAAAGCTTGACTACATGGTTTCTTTCGCTGCACTGAGGGCAGTCTTTTTTTTTGTGAAGTACATGAAGTTGGTGCACAGCATCGCGGACGACATCGTCAGAATTATTTTTGGACTCGTATTTAAATTTTGTGTTGGATTGTTGATGTCAGAGCAGCAGTGATGCGCCAGAGCTCAACAAATTTCTGACGTGATTTTTTTGCGGGAGTGAGGAAGTACACAAACTCTTCGTTTTTTGTGAGGTTTTTTTGTTGTTGTTGTAAATACACAAAGTCAGTGCAGTAACGCACCAAAATGTAAGTCCCTTTTCTGTTGTTTATAAATTAATATAATCAAATGACAAAGATCTATTTTAGCCGTTATATAAAACAAATAATGAATGATTGACTGGTGTGTTCCAGCTTTCACCTCATGAAATATTCGTACCATTGAACTCATTAACATTCATTATTTGCATATTAAAGGGCAGGAAGCAGTCGTAATTTACTTTAATAATAAACATCTGAAGCGATTATCTTCCCTGGTGATCGATTTATTGATTAATTAAATGTTTTTTTCAGTCCCATTAAATCCAATCCGAAAAAAAAGACAAAAAGTAATTTATAGCAGTTTTGTTTTCTTTGTTTTTTTTGTTTTTTTAACTCTGGTGATAGTGTAAAATGGAAATAAATGACAAGAAAACTCAATGGAAAAGATTAATTTGTTCTAAAAGGTTCATCTGTTCATTCTGCCTTCATCTGGGTGACATCATCTTTGTGCTGCAGACAAAAGGAAAGGAGTCATGGTGCTGATGCAAACCTGAGCGCTTTGTGACTTCACGCTCAAGTGTTTTCTGTCACACATTGGTCGGCTGGAAGATTTTAACGTGACACCAGATTTCCGCTGAGGGGAAAAACTCACATCCTTACAAGGATTTGTTGCCTGAAAGTATCCGGGAGACAAAGACAATCTCATTGAGTCGCCACTTAATCAGAGCTCTGCAGTCCTTCCTCTGGTTCCCGTAGCAACAACCCATCACTTCCTCCAAGGAACCATATGACCGGCTCCGTGCATGTGTGCATGCGTGCATGTATGTAATCAGAAGAGCAGATTTATAATTGATTAATTCTACAACTACAAGATTGTACAATTCAAGTGTTATTTTTTTTTTTTTTTTAAGTCAGCGTAAACTAATTGGATCATGAACCTTAAAGTGAGCTGAAAAAAAAAAACACCCCAGAACTTCTGTGTAAATGTGGATTTGACACTGAATTCTTACATAGTAAGCAGGTAAAAGAACAAATGTGAACTTTTTGAATGTTACTTTTAATACATATAACTGATTTTTTAAAACAACTAATAGAGGAAATGTCAGAGATTTTCCAAAACATTCAAATTCAATCCAAATTTTTACATCAGAAATCTGATTAGTGTTGTTATTACTGCTCACTTGACAGCTGCTGGGCAAAAAACAACAACAAAAAACAGATGGGTTTCCTACATGAGCAGAAATAAAGTGGAATTCAAATGTTTGGTCACCTTTGGGTTTTACACATTTTAATTATGGCATGACAACAAATGTTAATTTCAGGCTTCTCTACACTTAAATTTCTACAATTACATCCTTCAAACTCAATGTGAAAACAAACACCTACAACAGAAAATAAATTCAATAAAACTAAACATCTGTGGAAAAAAATGAACTTTTATTAGCAATATTTTCATATGTCTTAAAAAAGGAGGATGGAGGGCCTCTTATAACCAACGCTGCCTTATATTTGGGCCATTTATGTCAGTAAATCTTTTGTGATGAGACACCGAGTAATCTTTTTATGACATCTGAGGTTTTTTTAACCTAACCCGCCAAACATTACTTCATTTGTTCGGGTTATGATAAATAAATTAACCTGTTAATTTCATTTTGTCATTAACAAAAATAAAAATGACAGTATGTCAATACAGCTTTTCCTGCAGTCATGACAGAAGTGGAGTCAAGGAGCTGCATCTCTAGAAAGATTTTGCAAGTTAAAATAACTGTTGTCCAGCTGTGGGACGGTCATGAATTTCCATCCACACAGAAAAAGGTCACAGGGCTTCCAAATGCCTCACCAAGTGTTTGTGCTGCTACTGTTTGAATAGCAGGAAGTCAGCCTGACCCCGAACAATAGAAGAATTCCTCTGTCCCCAGCTGCAGAAAGTTCCCCTAGTGGTCAATGACAGCCACATTTTCTGCCCTTTCTCCGTTTGTAATATCTTGCTGACAGGCACTTACCGTGCCATGGGCCGGTGTAGGCGACTCCTGTCAGAGTATTCTAAAAGAGAACAAGATTTAATCAAAAACAGCCAACAATGCAAATTTAAGCACCATGAAACCAGCTAGGTTGAGACGAAAAGACAAAACTGAGGCAAATAATTACATAAAAACATCATCTTGCCAATCACAATGAAAATTATGGTCTAAACAAGAGAGCTCCATCAATCAGGCCTTTGAACTGGAATTCTTTTTGTTTGTTCATAAGAAGGTTTTTTTCTGAGCAGGGTTGCTCACGCAGGTACAGAACAAAACACCTCCACCAAATTAAAAAGATGGAATAATATCACTTGAAATGTTCCAACATCTGGATTGAGGATATGTAATGTAGTGTAAATTCTGCCAGGAAGACTCAGATGTCAAAGCTTTCATTCAGATTCACCTCATCAGTAACAACGGTCATCTCTAATGGGAAGCAGCTGGTTCCGCTTTCAGTCATCAACCCACAACCAATCGGAAATCTGCACGCTATTTTTAAAACAAGAATGCAACTTCTAACTCACTTCTCTGCTGCTTGCAGTCGCTGACCTGGACAATACCTCCTCCACCAGTCAGTCCCCGTGTGCCACTCCAGGAGTAGGCTCTGCACCTGCCGCCTTCTAATGGCAGAAACTGAGATCTGCGTGACAGGGATCTTCACCAAAGACTGTTCTAACATACTGGGCATTATCACTATGTACGAGGTCTGTTAGAAAAGTATCCGACCTTTTTATTTTATGCAAAAAAAATATATGGATTTGATTCATATGTTTTTACGTCAGCCAAGCTTGAACCTTCGTGCGCATGCGTGAGTTTTTTCATGCCTGTCGGTTGCGTCATTCGCCTGTGGGCAGGCTTTGAGTGAGCACTGGTCCACCCCTCTCGTCGTTTTTTCATTGCGAGGAAATGGCGGAATGATTTGGGCTTTGTTCCATCAGAATTTTTTCAGAAACTGTTAGAGACAGGCAGCTGGAAACCATTCGGAAAATTCATTTGGCTTTCGGTGAAAATTTTATGGGCTTCACAGAGATTAAGGAGTGTTACTACCGCTTTAAGGACGGCCCACAATGGCGCACGCTCCGAGCCGCGATCGACAGGAGCTTGGCTGACGTAAAAACATATGAATGAAATCCATATATTTTTTGCATAAAATAAAAAGGTCGGATAGTTTTCTCACAGACCTCGTATTTTCTTGTATCCTGAGTTTTTATAGTAGGACTACAGTTTCCACATCTTAATCATTTTGTCTGAAGTTTTAATTTTGCATTTTATGGAATCACATTTGAACATGACAAATATAATTTAGTCAACACACACACAAGATGTATTGGTTTTTCAGTTTGACAGTTTCAACGAGAGAGAGAGAGAGAGAGAGAGAGAGAGAGAGAGAGAGAGAGAGAGAGAGAGCACTATGAAAACATACTGGATAAAAGTAGAGGGGCAGTAAATACAGATCACAGCTACATTTTAAGGCACAACATTGAGCATAATTCATTATTTCAAAGGAAAATGACAAAAAAAGCTGACAAGGAACTGTGCAAAAATACGCTGTAATCATGTTGGCGGCAGTAATAAGAACAAACACAAACATAAGAACCATCTCTGTTTTCTTTGACTGGAGAGTGTAAAGTAAGACTGACAGCTGGACCAACAGGATTAGACAGACAGCAGACTGTGAAGCTCGCTTCATTCTCACACCACAAGTATCACCATTAAAAAACCACAAATCACACAACAATAACAACAATCAATCTCACGTCGTTCCGTCTCAGGCCTTTGCTTTTTTTCTGTCCTTTCACACTGATAATTCCTTTGATTCAAATTCACTCCACTGCTCTTTTTTTTTTTTTTAAATACATATCAAAGTTAAACCATTAAATTTTGTATTCAATTGTTTTTGTGGCAGATTTTTGAATTTTAAAACATTTATGCCTTTTTCATGATTACTTTTATTAGCTGGATCAAAAAAGGTTATTTAATGTAGAACAGATGTTCCTGCTTTCTGAAAGAGAAATGAACACTTCAGGTTTCTTTCAGAATGTGAGGACTCTCTGTCCTCCTCCTCACATCTGTCTCCAAAAAAAACAAAAAAAAAACAAACAAACAAAAAAAAACCATCAGATGACAAGTACACACACAAAAAACCTCAATGAGTTTATGTTGCATATCATAAAAAGTTAAGAATAAAATGAACATCTGTTTTCCCTCCTCTTGTTTCATTTTTACAAAGGAAACAGAAAAACGGTGCCCACAGAAATGCAAATGTCTAAAGTGGTAATTTGTTGATTTACGTCATTCTGACAAGTTATGATGCCGTTTTCTGAACCGGGGTTTCAGTTTATTTTTTTGACAGGAAATTAATTTTAGGTCATTAATCTTTGTCATGACAATTTAAATGACTATAAATAAACAGAAGGAACAACCTCAAAGAGTAGCTGAAAATATGGAATCTTGAAAAATACTTTATAATACAAAAATTCTTTTCGTATTCACTGTTGCAAGTAAATAAGTACCAATAAACAGACTGTTATGAATGCTATTTACATTTTGTACATAATTTCAAAATAAAAACAACACCATGAGGCAGAAAGCAGTTTGTTTTTCAGTGAATACAATAAAGCACCTCCTTGCTGTCTTTCTACTCACTCACAGCTTTTTTTTTTTTTTTTTTTTTTTTAACAGTGTTGGCTTCCTGTTGTTCCTTTTTTATGCTTCAAAGATGTTCAGATGTTTTTTTGGTTGTTCTAATTCAAAATATTTCCTGCACTTCTTCATTTCATAATCTCAGTATTTCCGATAAAGAGCCATAAATTGTGTCTATTTGTCATCTGTGTGTACAGCTGCAGAGCCACAGTTCCCAAACTGGTGATTTAGACCCCACACACATTACAGACAAAGTGAAAGTGTTGTCTTAAAAAAAAAAAAAACACCCTCTTTACTGGACCAACCCATAAGTCAAAACATATGTTCCTGCTCACAGTGTGTCAGAACTCAAGATTTCTTCACTTTAAGGGGTCACAAGGCAAAAAGATTGAGAACAACTGTTCTCGCACGTCCTCTTTCTAAAGAAACAAGATCTGTTCCTGGAACTCAAACTAACATTACAGCTGGATTAATAGAACACTTTGCTATTCTGTTTTTTTTTTTTTTTTTTGGCATATAAAGTTTAAGTGAATAAGAAACAAGACATATTCTTGTTGTCTGGATGCTTTTCTGACATGTTTATTTCAATGGGATTATCTCCACAGGGACATTTATGTCTCTGTTTTCGGCCTTTGAGATCGACAAATGCCTGGGAAGAGCTTAGTCATGAAGTTGCTGGTCAGAGGTGTTTGGCGATGCTGATATCTTTGCAGGACAATGAAGGTCCAAAGGTCCTGGTGCTTCCTGTCTTTCTTTAGGGTTGTGACACTTGGACCATTGACCTAAGGTGAAGACTAAACATCCTTTGGACTATGTTTGTCTGGAGAATCATTGGGTATCATTGGAGAGACTTTATGTTAAATGAGCAGACACTTAGGGAGACTAAGATGAGGTGTGCTACTTGCATTGAGAAACACCAGCTACAACATTATGGCTATGTGTCTTGTGTTTTTTGGCATGACCCAGCGCACGGGTGCCAGCAAGTGGAAGAAGGTCAAGTGAACACCGACGTGTGACCTGACTGCAACAGATAAAAGGTTTTCGGCTCATATGTCCATCAACAGCTACTTAGTTGTGGTTGATATCAAGCTCCTCAGTCATAATGGACTATTTACATAAGTCTATCCATATTGACCTGGACTATCCTAAACTAGGATCCTCTAATGAGGATGTATTCTGTTAGTTGAGGGTACTTGATGTTGATAGACCTACACAATCCTCAAGCCACTTACCCATCCATACCTTTGGAATGTAGTACATGACCATGGGAACTTCTCACTAATCCTCGGGTCCACCAGTCCTAATCCTAGTATTAAGGAGAGCATGCTGATGTTGTTTTTACATTTATGGTAGGCTATATGTTGCACTAAAGTATTTTAAGTAATGTTACAAAATTGTGACAATTAAAAAACCCCATTTAATTATGGTGAATTAATATTATTTGTTGATTTTCAATTCAACAGATTTATAAACAACAGTACAATTAAAGGCAATTAATGGTGTTTGTCAATAGAATCATATGATTTATTTTCGCAAATTGAACAAAAACTGGATCTGGTTTGTTAGCCATTTGTAAGTATTACATTTACAGTATTTGTGAACCTTAAAATCAGTTTGGGGTTGTAATATACACCATCAAATAATATAAAGATGTTAAGACCAGTGGACCGTAGGACTAATAGTCCCTCCCCATAATGTTCCCAGTTGAAATCAGTTTCATCTTAGGGTTTGGAGTAAAGCAGAGTTTGGCATGAAGGGCCAAGATGTCGCAGGTTTTTTGTGCTACCACTCAACTGTGTGGGTGATTTCACAGATAATCAGGATTTTAAGTTGGGGTTGGAGGTCATCAGTAAAAGCAACACCTGTGGCAATCGGTTGCAAGGAAAACCTGTACCATCTTGGTCTTCCGTGGCACAACATCCAAGTCAGTTGATTCAAGTCAACTGGACTTGTTTAGTTTCTTGAAGATGCTTTACTCTTCATCCAAAAAATCTTCACCAGTTCTTCTGAAGCTTTTTTGGATGAGGAGTGAAAGTTTCAAGGAACTACACAATTTCAGTTGGCCTGACTCAATCTACTTTGATACCATGAGTAGGATGACTGAGAATGTTGCCCAAACCTTGGCTAGAATTACAGTTAAGGTAGGATCCTGTGTAAAGGTAGGGTTGGGTTGTGACCAGATTAAAGCTGGAGTTACAATTGCAAATAGGGATCCCATTTTGTAGCGGAGGTTTAGGACCACTGAGGATTGTTTCAGTCATCATCAACCAGGCAGATCCTCAGTCAGTCAATCACAACAAGGGATCCTATGTTGATGGTAGGGCTGGGTTGGTTTTGCCTGATACCGACTGTGTGGATCCTCAAGGAAATTAAATTCACTCTGAAATTTCTATTTTTTTTAAACCAAAACATGAATTTGACCAGCTAATATTCCTGTATGCGCACCTTCAATTTACTTCTTAGATTGGCTGATGTAAGTATGACCAAGGATACAATAGTCTCCATATCAGTGCCAGAGGTTCACTCATCTTTAACTGCTTATCCGGGATCGGGTCGCGGGGGCAACAGCTCCAGCAGGGGACGCCAAACTTCCCTTTCCTGTGCCACATTGACCACCTCTGAGTGTGGGATCCCGAGGTATTCCCAGGTCAGTGTGGAGATATAATCTCTCCACCTAGTCCTGGGTCTTCCCCGGGGTCTCCTCCCAGATGGACATGCCTGGAACACCTCCCTTGGGAGGCACCCAGGGGGCATCCTTGACAGATGCCTGAACCACCTCAGCTGGCTCCTTTCAACAGGAAGGAGCAGAGGCTCTAGTCGTACTCCGACCTCCCCACGGATGACCAAGCTTCTCACTCTATCTCTAAGGGAGACACCAGCCACCCTCCTAAGGAAGCCCATTTTGGCCGCTTGTGCCTGCAATCTAGTTCTTTCGGTCATGACCCAACCCTCATGACGACAGGTGAGAGTAGGAACGAAGACTGAGCAATGGATCGAGAGCGTCACCTTTTGGCTATGTCAAAAATATAGCTACGTGTGACTGCAACCATGGTGATTGGACCATTTTGTATTTTTTCCTCCTAAAGTTTTCTGGTATCTTCTTTAACTGATTTTTTTCAGTTGTGACTGGTTGATTCTAGCAGATCGAAGAGGCTATCTGGGTTAAAAAAAAGTGTTCACCTCAAAATGACAAACAGAGACAGATGTTGCTCAATTTATGATGAAAGAACATTGGTTTGGAAGTCGGCAAATTCAATCTGCAACTGTGCACATTTTTGTCCAACTTGACACATTTCAATTATGATTATACACCACAGCTAGAACATTCCATACTAGGTGTAGAACTGCACACTGGGGGTAAACTGGCTTCAGCACCTTGCTCAACAGCTTTGTGGTTCCACCACAGCACCAAGACCTCCTGAAGAAGCATCGCTTTGTTTTAGGGAATCCCAACCTAAAACAGTTGGGGACCACTGGTGCAAAAGGTACCACTGGTGCAAACCACCGCAGCTGCAAACCACCACTGGTGCAAACCAGTGGTGGTTTGCACCACCACTGGCACTGGTGGCAGTGCCAGGGAGGTGGCACTTTAGATTCACAGACTAAAGATTCACAACTTTAGTCTGTGAATCTTCTTCACAGACTAAAGTTAATTATGGAGTTCCACAAGGTTCTGTGCTAGGACCAATTTTATTCACTTTATACATGCTTCCCTTAGGCAGTATTATTAGACAGTATTGCTTAAATTTTCATTGTTACGCAGATGATACCCAGCTTTATCTATCCATGAAGCCAGAGGACACACACCAATTAGCTAAACTGCAGGATTGTCTTACAGACATAAAGACATGGATGACCTCTAATTTCCTGCTTTTAAACTCAGATAAAACTGAAGTTATTGTACTTGGCCCCACAAATCTTAGAAACATGGTGTCTAACCAGATCCTTACTCTGGATGGCATTACCCTGACCTCTAGTAATACTGTGAGAAATCTTGGAGTCATTTTTGATCAGGATATGTCATTCAAAGCACATATTAAACAAATATGTAGGACTGCTTTTTTGCATTTACGCAATATCTCTAAAATTAGAAAGGTTTTGTCTCAGAGTGATGCTGAAAAACTAATTCATGCATTTATTTCCTCTAGGCTGGACTATTGTAATTCATTATTATCAGGTTGTTCTAAAAGTTCCCTAAAAAGCCTTCAGTTAATTCAAAATGCTGCAGCTAGAGTACTGACAGGGACTAGAAGGAGAGAGCATATCTCACCCATATTGGCCTCTCTTCATTGGCTTCCTGTTAATTCTAGAATAGAATTTAAAATTCTTCTTCTTACTTATAAGGTTTTGAATAATCAGGTCCCATCTTATGTTAGGGACCTCGTAGTACCATATCACCCCAATAGAGTGCTTCGCTCTCAGACTGCAGGCTTACTTGTAGTTCCTAGGGTTTGTAAGAGTAGAATGGGAGGCAGAGCCTTCAGCTTTCAGGCTCCTCTCCTGTGGAACCAGCTCCCAATTCAGATCAGGGAGAAAGACACCCTCTCTACTTTTAAGATTAGGCTTAAAACTTTCCTTTTTGCTAAAGCTTATAGTTAGGGCTGGATCAGGTGACCCTGAACCATCCCTTAGTTATGCTGCTATAGACGTAGACTGCTGGGGGGTTCCCATGATGCACTGTTTCTTTCTCTTTTTGCTCTGTATGCACCACTCTGCATTTAATCATTAGTGATCGATCTCTGCTCCCCTCCACAGCATGTCTTTTTCCTGGTTCTCTCCCTCAGCCCCAACCAGTCCCAGCAGAAGACTGCCCCTCCCTGAGCCTGGTTCTGCTGGAGGTTTCTTCCTGTTAAAAGGGAGTTTTTCCTTCCCACTGTAGCCAAGTGCTTGCTCACAGGGGGTCGTTTTGACCGTTGGGGTTTTACATAATTATTGTATGGCCTTGCCTTACAATATAAGGCGCCTTGGGGCAACTGTTTGTTGTGATTTGGCGCTATATAAAAAAAAATTGATTGATTGATTGATTCAGCAAGGGGAGTCTAAGCTTGTTAATAGGAACATCAGCCAAATTCTCTGATTCCCTCTCTCAAGATTTACAGCCCTATAACTCCCCCCACACACAGCAGCTTTCTTCTCTTCACTTCCCTCCCTCTTCTAGGTTATTGTAGAATAAGCAGCATTTCCCAGAAAGAGAGAGAGAGAGAAAAAAAAACATGTCTTATTGTGGTAAGGATGAGCCGGCGCTAAGACACACACTAAAAACTCTTTATCAAAAGGAGCGGGATTATTATAAAGTGCTGCACGAGCTTTAAGACGCGCTGACTGTTTGCATCATCTATACGTGAGGAATTAGAAGACTAGATTTTAAGGATAAAAAAGAAAAAAAAAATCAATATTCCCTTTGTTCTGCATTAATGTTTAAGCTTACTGTATGTATTGTATGTTTTTAGTGCAATATAAGCATAGTGATCTTCCCGAAGTTTTACACAAGGGTCAAAATTTTTAAAAGGGCTCCAATCATGTTAAAAAGTATATAACCAAATTATTTGTATGATCATAATGATTCCAAAAATGAATCTTTGAAGAATATGGGGACAAATGTTTCTGATTTATTTGGGAGGAGGGGGGTTAGGGGTAAGTAACCAAAATAGTGATAAAGTCCAGTTTTGGTTTGTACAGGTGTCAAAAACTAAAGTTGCTCCAATTTTTGCAAAAAGTGATACAAATTATCAGTGCTGTAAAAAACAAACAAACAAACAAACAAAAAAGTTGCCCAGAAGAGCAATGCACACAACTATAAATTGATTTTTGGGTGTCAGCCCAACTTATTTTTGCATTATTCCATTATTTGCATTATTTTATTTTGTTAAAGGACATGTCGCACTGAAATCATAACAATTTAGATTTAGGCTGTTAGTGACCATCCGATGATCCACCGGGATTACTTTGTGCACTTCTGTGACTGGTTTCAAAGTATACGGCATTCGCAGCGACAGCTATGGAGACGTACGAAAACAAAGTAACCGTGAGTAACTCAGGTGTTTCCAACAGGTGACGTAGTTACTAGAAATGTCCTAGCATGCGCTTCAATGAGCTGAGGCACAGATTAATTCCAAAGTTTACACAAGTGTGATGTTGTGTTATGACAACTCGTTTATAACTGTAGTGATAACTGTTCATTTTGATGCAGTCACAGTAAAAGCAGGAGCTGTGAGAAGCTGTTAAAAACGCTAAGAAGTGTTGTACATAAGTGTGAAAAATCTAATGAATGAATGAATATATATATATATATATACACACACACACACACACACTACTCCACTCCAGCTGAGGAGTTTAAGTATCTCGGGGTCTTGTTCACAAGTGAGGGATGGATGGAGCGTGAGATTGACAGACGGATCGGTGCAGCATCTGCAATGATGCAGTCGCTGCATCAGGCCGTCGTGGTGAAGAGAGAGCTGAGCAGGGGGGCAAAGCTCTCGATTTACCAATCGATCTACGTTCCGACCCTCACCTATGGTCATGAGATTTGGCTCATGACCGAAAGAACGAGATCGCGAGTACAAGTGGCCGAGATGAGTTTCCTCCGCAAGGTGGCTGGGCGCTCCCTTAGAGATAGGGTGAGGAGCTCGGTCACTCGGGAGGAGCTCGGAGTCGAGTCGCTGCTCCTCCACGTCGAAAAGAGCCAGCTGAGTTGGCTCGGGCATCTTTTCCGAATGCCCCCTGGACGCCTCGCTGGAAAGGTGTTCCCGGCACGTCCCATTAGGAGGAGACCCCGGGGAAGACCCAGGACATGCTGGAGGGACCTAGTCTCTTGGCTGGCTTGGGAATGCCTCGGGGTTCCCCCGGAGGAGCTGGGGGAGGTGTGTGTGGATCAGGAGGTCTGGGCGGCTTTGCTTGAGCTGCTGCCCCCCGTGACCCGACTCCTGATAAAGTGGAATATATATATATATATATGTGTGTGTGTGTGTGTGTCATTACGGAGACATTCCACATCCATTAAGTGGCAAAAAACAGCTGACATGCAGCTTAAAACAGCATAACAGCCGTTTTAACCCACATTCCAGCTATTTTAAGGGATTATTCAACATTAATTCTCTTTTAAAAAGTACAATACTGATTATATATTGTTCAAATTCAGCCAGAAGTCTGTCTAAAACACGCACACACATCCACAGACTCCCTCAAAGTAAATAGCTCCAATGAAAATAACACAAAGCAAAAGATGAAAAAAAATTACATTCCACTCACCCACTGTAAAGATTTCCAAATCAGTCCACAACAAAAACAAACCCTTAGGCACTCGTCACGCGCACACAATCACAATTGCGATCGCCAGCCATAGAACAGTCCACTCGTCCTCACAGATCCATGGCCAAAGATTATTTTCAAGTTCCACTCAGCCAGAGAATAATGTCCAGGTCCACTCGCTGTCGGGTTCTGATCATACGTGCATAAAGTCCGATCGCAGCTCTGCCTTCAACTCAACTTCTGTCAAGATTGTGGCACATCAGAGTCCATTAGCTCCTGAAAATAGCGTCTTCTGAGTTTTTCCAATACAAGACATACATCTGCATGTCCAGGCATGTCCATGATCACAGCAGCAGTAAACCAGCAGCTGGTGGCACAAACAGCAGCATCACAACACTTTAAATTCAAAAATCTGACAGACTCTGAAAAAGTTTAGAGTTTCGGGGTGAAGTGTGTCGTCTCCTCTATAAATCCGAGACACTGCTTTCAAAGTAAAGCTCCAAAGCTTCGTTATCGGGCATAACCTTATTCGTTTTGCGCTGTCTGGGATGTTTCTGTTATGCTTTTAACTAAGTCACACGTAGAGAAATGCAGAGAATTGCAGAGTGAGACGTTTTTCGGAAATCCACCTGTTTCCTACCTTCGGGAGAGGTATAAAAAAACATCAGAAACCGCTAATTATGAGCACGTGCACAGGGAGATTTACAATCATGAGTACTCTGATGTTGTGTTGCTAACTGAGATTGTAAAATGTCCTTTAACTTCTCAAAAAGAACAAACAGTTGCATCTGAGCAGCTTTTGTCACCATCTAGTGGGTGATCTGAGTATTTCAGGGCTTGTGGTACATTTCCTACTTCACACCTAAAAGTCTGTAGAAAAGGCATTTAGAAATGTCAGAAATGACTGATTTTTTTTCCTCTTTTTGGGGTGGGGTGGGGTGGGGGTACACAGAACTTCGAGCTCCCAGGATTAATGTCCGTCTGCCATCTCTGGCTAAATGAACAACAACAAGAGTGGGCGGATTGTGTTTCAGCACCACGTCTGGTGGCTCGGGGCTAAAGGCTAATCAGGTGCACGAGACGCCGTGATGAGAAAGTAGGTGGTGGGGGGGGGGGGGGGGGGGCATAAAACAGAGAAAGCAGGCAGGAGGTGTGGATTTGTGGTGTGTGGTGACACATATGCTGACAGAAGGAGAAGGTTTTGCTGAGTTGCTGGGGGGTGCAGCCGTCATATTTGATGTGTGATTAGCAAATTCATCTGAAATCCGACTCAGTGAGGATTAATGAGCTATAAATAGCGCTCAATCTGCCGTAGAAATAATGACATTAGCATCATTAACAGGATCTGACTAGTTAGGGTGATTTTTGGGGGCTTTACAGCCCAAAAAGTGGAAGAGTTAAAAAAAAAAAGTTTCTCTGATTAGTCACAAAACATTTTAACAATCAGGAGCACACATAAACCAACATGTGGTTTACATCATGTCAGGCTGGACGTGTGCAATGCATGGTGGGAAATGAAGGCAATAGTGTAAAATCAAAAACAAGTGTGGAAGATACACAGAGTGACGCATTCCACCTGCGAAAAGAAGCCAGCTGTTGGCTCATTACGCGTTGACAAAATGGTTGGGGAATTCTGGTGAACAACAGCATTGTCGGGGTTGAGGGTTTGATTCCCTAAGTGGACACTACATAAGCCCATTGCAGAGAGAGAGAGAGAGAGCACTGCGGCGGGGTTAAACGGTCTGTGCACGGAGGAAGAATAGAAAAAAAAAAAAAACAACAACAAAAGGTAAAACTTACAAAAAGCAATGCACAAATATTCGTACATATTCCACAAATTTGTCAGGCAGGTAGATCAATCAATCAATCAATCAATTTTTTTTTTTATATAGCGCCAAATCACAACAAACAGTTGCCCCAAGGCGCTTTATATTGTAAGGCAAGGCCATACAATAATTATGTAAAACCCCAACGGTCAAAACGACCCCCTGTGAGCAAGCACTTGGCTACAGTGGGAAGGAAAAACTCCCTTTTAACAGGAAGAAACCTCCAGCAGAACCAGGCTCAGGGAGGGGCAGTCTTCTGCTGGGACTGGTTGGGGCTGAGGGAGAGAACCAGGAAAAAGACATGCTGTGGAGGGGAGCAGAGATCGATCACTAATGATTAAATGCAGAGTGGTGCATACAGAGCAAAAAGAAAAAGAAACAGTGCATCATGGGAACCCCCCAGCAGTCTACGTCTATAGCAGCATAACTAAGGGATGGTTCAGGGTCACCTGATCCAGCCCTAACTATAAGCTTTAGCAAAAAGGAAAGTTTTAAGCCTAATCTTAAAAGTAGAGAGGGTGTCTGTCTCCCTGATCTGAATTGGGAGCTGGTTCCACAGGAGAGGAGCCTGAAAGCTGAAGGCTCTGCCTCCCATTCTACTCTTACAAACCCTAGGAACTACAAGTAAGCCTGCAGTCTGAGAGCGAAGCGCTCTATTGGGGTAATATGGTACTACGAGGTCCCTAAGATAAGATGGGACCTGATTATTCAAAACCTTATAAGTAAGAAGAAGAATTTTAAATTCTATTCTAGAATTAACAGGAAGCCAATGAAGAGAGGCCAATATGGGTGAGATATGCTCTCTCCTTCTAGTCCCCGTCAGTACTCTAGCTGCAGCATTTTGAATTAACTGAAGGCTTTTTAGGGAACTTTTAGGACAACCCGATAACAATGAATTACAATAGTCCAGCCTAGAGGAAACAAATGCATGAATTAGTTTTTCAGCATCACTCTGAGACAAGACCTTTCTGATTTTAGAGATATTGCGTAAATGCAAAAAAGCAGTCCTACATATTTGTTTAATATGCACTTTGAATGACATATCCTGATCAAAAATGACTCCAAGATTTCTCACAGTATTACTAGAGGTCAGGGTAATGCCATCCAGAGTAAGGATCTGGTTAGACACCATGTTTCTAAGATTTGTGGGGCCAAGTACAATAACTTCAGTTTTATCTGAGTTTAAAAGCAGGAAATTAGAGGTCATCCATGTCTTTATGTCTGTAAGACAATCCTGCAGTTTAGCTAATTGGTGTGTGTCCTCTGGCTTCATGGATAGATAAAGCTGGGTATCATCTGCGTAACAATGAAAATTTAAGCAATACCGTCTAATAATACTGCCTAAGGGAAGCATGTATAAAGTGAATAAAATTGGTCCTAGCACAGAACCTTGTGGAACTCCATAATTAACTTTAGTCTGTGGAGAAGATTCCCCATTTACATGAACAAATTGTAATCTATTAGACAAATATGATTCAAACCACCGCAGCGCAGTGCCTTTAATACCTATGGCATGCTCTAATCTCTGTAATAAAATTTTATGGTCAACAGTATCAAAAGCAGCACTGAGATCTAACAGAACAAGCACAGAGATGAGTCCACTGTCCGAGGCCATAAGAAGATCATTTGTAACCTTCACTAATGCTGTTTCTGTACTATGATGAATTCTAAAACCTGACTGAAACTCTTCAAATAGACCATTCCTCTGCAGATGATCAGTTAGCTGTTTTACAACTACCCTTTCAAGAATTTTTGAGAGAAAAGGAAGGTTGGAGATTGGCCTATAATTAGCTAAGATAGCTGGGTCAAGTGATGGCTTTTTAAGTAATGGTTTAATTACTGCCACCTTAAAAGCCTGTGGTACATAGCCAACTAACAAAGATAGATTGATCATATTTAAGATCGAAGCATTAAATAATGGTAGGGCTTCCTTGAGCAGCCTGGTAGGAATGGGGTCTAATAAACATGTTGATGGTTTGGATGAAGTAACTAATGAGAATAACTCAGACAGAACAATCGGAGAGAAAGAGTCTAACCAAATACCGGCATCACTGAAAGCAGCCAAAGATAACGATACGTCTTTGGGATGGTTATGAGTAAAAAGTAGATGTGATGACATCATCAAAGATAAGATGGCAGATTTTCATTATTATTATTATTATTATTATTATTATTATTATAACCCTACTGCATGTTTCTGAATGCTAAATGCAAAATGTACGTTTTGCATACATGTGTAAATTTATAGGAACGTGCACAAAGTATCATGTTTAGCCGAAGTTTTTGTTTGTTTTTTTTACATAGTTTGGAGGGGGTGGGGGTCTGCATCTTCTACTCCAGTAGAACTTATATATCCAAACATCACATTTGTAAATAATAATAATAATGAGAGTAAGTGTTTTCCCAGAATCAAAGCACTAAAGTAAATAAACTCCAGTAATAAAAGAATAAACAGCAATAACAAAGCACAATAATCCATATTTTAAGAGCTGATAAAAAAAAAACAAAACAAAACTGATGGACTTATGATTTTATTGTAGTGTTTCCAACGCTGTGGACCAGTGATCTGTATATCTGATGATTTCTTTTGTCCAAACTGTGCCAAATAACATCCAGTATGTTTTCTAACTTGCTTCTATTTTGAGTTTAACAACCCTTATGGTACGCACCACAGGCTGAGGACTGTCTGCATTAATCCACTGTTCACTTCTCCATGTTACTGTTGGACACCACTCTGTGTGCATCTGATGATTACTTTTATCCAAACTGAGTCAAATAACATCCAGTATGGCAAAAGTCCTGATGTTAAGTAACAGCACATGCTGTGGTGTGTGCACGTGTTGCACCGAGTTCCTCTCTGTTATATACGGAAATGCTGTGTTAAAAAGTGACTTCCACATACAGAAAAAAGGTGCAACCTATACTCTGGAAAACATGGTACATTTTAGTCAGCTATATGAAACATGTTGTGAAAATGTGTAACCTGACATGAAGATCCTGGTTTTGTCATTTGTCATACTTGTCATTGTTGTCTTGGGTGTGCCTGTAAATGCCTCGTGTGACTGTGGCGCTATTGTTGGTGGAAAGCTATAAATACAGCATTGCAGAGCTTCAAGCCCTTTTTGGCCCTTTTTTGCGGGGTGGGGTGGGGGGGTGCCTGTCTATTGGAGGGAAAGACAAGAAGAAAGTGACAAGAAGCAGCTGCAGTTTGTGATCTTTCTCCAAACTAACAGAAATGTGTTTTAAATCGTCGTCGAGATCCCAAAGTTTTGACAGATACTAACTCATGTCAGGCTGATGTTACATATAATGTAACATAATTCAGTTGCATTGAACTGTAAAGAAACAAGAATGATTTGTGTTTGAAGATTTCAGCTGGAGAGGGAACAACATGAAAGAGGACTGAGCGTGCCCTCATCTTTTGGTTTTATGGGGTTTAAGTGGTTAAAGCAGCGAGAGTGCACATCAGAAACAGAGGAGCGCTTAATGTCAAAACACATACGTCATCGGATAGACGTGACAAGAACACGGAGAGCACATTCATGCACACGCTTTGTCTTCTGCTGCCATGTTTCCAATAAACGCCGTCCGTACTCTCCTTCCAACAACCTCACAGACACCGATGAACAACATGCAAACACCACTTCAAATCTGATGGTAAATCAGCTCACATAGGGTTCAAATTAACCCTGTTCCATAATAACAATAAAATAGTGTTACCGTTCTGACACAGTGTTATTTTATGACGTGAAACTGTTTTTTTTTTTTTTATTATTCAACATTGTACAGAGCACTTTAACACGGCTTGGATAAAAACATGTTGGGTGGTGTTGTTTGGGGAGGGTCCACTGGTCCTAACCGCTTTATATTATTTGATGGTGTATATTACAACCCTAAATTGATTTTAAAGTTCACCCTAGTCTCTAACCCTAACCCTGACCAGGAGTAGTGGACCCTAGGAATATTGGACCTTAGGACTAGTGGAATCTAGGACTATTGGACCCTAGGACTAGGAGTAGTGTACCTTAGTACTAGTGGACCCTAGTCCTAGGGTCCACTAACAAACTTGTATTTTTTTAAGGGTTGATGGAGAAGTCCTAGACATATTCAGTGACTTGGAAATGTTCACATGTCCATCCGCTAAAGACATTGACCTGTTTTTGAATACTGCCTCAGTTGAAAAAGTGGAGGTGACTAAAGGGAACTGCAAAGAAAATGAAAACGATTAAGAACAGACGGAGTGTGTTTTAGTTGAGCTTTCTGACGACGTTTGAGGTCTGGTGTTAACGGGCGTCATCATAAACGACCTCTAATCAACAAAAATAGCAACAGAGCTCAGTGTTTAGTCTGCGCGTGCACGCGCACACACACACACACACACACACACACACACACACACACACACACACACACACTCTCTACAGGTTTAACAAGACCATTAAAGTTCAAGCTTGTGCCTGTGTGTGTGTGTGCGATTCAATTGGTACCAGGGTCTCTGAGGCACTTAGGTCCCGAAGTCAAACAAGGCCTCCAAAGGATGATGTCATCAGAGACACAGCAAAAGCTTCAGGAAATTAAACACACCTCAGATTACAGCTAAACAACACGAAGTAACATTAGAAACATGTGGCTTCACAGGATTCTGTCTCAGTGCAGCAGAGTTCTGACAGAAAACCTTCCTTCTTCTACATTGATTGCTTTAAAAACAGTCGAGTCCACAGTGTGAAAATGTCACCAAAGATTAAACAATAATACTGCAAAGATTGGAAGGGTTTTTTTGTTGTTGTTCCGGATTTTGTCTGTGGCTCCTTCGTGTTCTTCCTGCTGCTGCTCACTTTTAAAATGAACGTGAAAATCCATCACGGGGAGTTTGAGCGTTCAACGTGTGGACGAGGGCCCAGTCACATTCACGCTGGCCAACGTAGCATATTCAGAAACATCTCGAGCGAAGGCTCTCTCCAAGGGTCCCAATTTCCTGTCTCCAACACAGTTCGACGTAGCCCAGCAGAGGGCGCCGCTGTACTGGTGGAGTCTGACGTTTTGGGATGGTTCACTGACACATACAGGACTTTGACCAAGGGAGGGTAGGTGCATTTGTAGCGCACTCATCATCATCATCATCTAGCGGCTGTGGTACAACCAAATGCCAGCAATCATGGACAAGTAGCTCACTCCTCAGAGCAGTAGAGCAGTGGATTGTCAACTCACCGTATGAGACGTCATGTGACGTAGCCTATATAAATCTGGTGTAACTTTGCGATTGCGTCACGTGCTACTTGGTGCGTTTTTTCATGCCGAAGGGATCCAGAGGAGGTGATGCATCTCGTCAAGCCTCTGATGTTGGCCAGCAGAACAACAACGGCGTACTAGCAGAGGTGATGTAGCGATAGCGTAGCTCAACTTTTCCCACCGCTTTAGCATGTATGTTAAAAATTTTAAACATGTTGAAAATTTATCCGGGACCACAACCAACATCAGCGTTGCCCGGCTGACAGCCACGTAGCTTCTGTGGAGTCTGATGTACCTTGGTGCTGGTCAGCTGCAAGTTTTATCATCGCATCACGCAGAGTTTGAAGTGGAAAATCTAAAGGTTTCCAGCATGACTGTGACTGTATCCCAGTGGACAGAATCCCAACCCCTTATTACTAAAACGGGCAAAATCCCAGTGTCATCAAAAGTCCCAAAGTCTCATCTCACTTGTTAAGAGGTTTCAGCTTTTTCAAAGTAATGATCAGATTTTCAGGTGCCAAAACATGAGCACTGTTTTGAGTTGACAATTGCAGGTCATTGGAGCGTGCTTGTAGTTTTTAGACTCCATGTTGTAAAGTTGGTCATATTTGCGGACTTTTCTGCCAAACATTCCTCTATTTGATCAATGATCGAAATGTAATCGGTGTGCACACTGCAAAAACTTTTAAACTATGATGGAAGAGGAAGGAGCGAAACTAGAAAAGTGACCAATCACAGGCCTTGCGGTCTCTCTCGTATCAACTGGGCTATGGAGAGAGTTCGCAGCCATGCAGAGGGCTCTGATCTAAAGCGGTTCTCTTTGCTTCGTCACACCCAAGGATATGTGTGAAGCTTAACACTATATTACAGTGGAGGCAGCAAACACTATTGTTAATAATTGCCAGACTTGAATAAAGGCCTGCTTCATTTAGGTGCCGGTGTCGCAGACCGAATGGTCCCCCCTAAAAACTGGTTCACCCCACCTTCACTGCGCATGCATCATTTCGGACCACAGCAGCATGTCTGAGTCTGACTCTCTGAGTCTGAGTCTCTACACCCAAAGCGATCAAAGGGAATAATGTGATTATTAACCATCAGATGACAAAGTAAAACCTCTTAAATCATTCTAATGTCAAGGCGTAAACCCCTTATTTCGCTACTGACGCACCGAAGTGACGTAGGCGCTCTGATTGCTCCTTCTGTCTTTTATGATGAAATAATGCTGAATTTATGTGGAAATGATTGTTGTACAAAAGCTTCAGCTATCTGTCGCTGAGACAGATTATGACTGGAGGCAGTTTGAAGCAGAAACGAGGTGATAACCGGTGGATCGCTGCTGACACTCCGAAATGACGCATGCGCAGTGAAGGCAGAGTGGACCGATTTTTAGGAGGGAACCATTCGGTCGGCGAAACCGGGTCTGAGCACGGTTTGAAAAAAAACAAATGCTCAGACATTTAATCACAGAAATACAGTACTCACTTTCCTCAGATCTGCGAGTGTCAGTGCTGAACTTCATTTCGTACCTCTGTTGCGACTGGGCACGTCCAGACTGCTCTGTCTGGTAAATGTAAGGGGTTTTTAATGTTAAAACATTACGATTGGACGGGACGTTTTGTCTGATGTGAGCAAAAATCTGTTATACACAATCTGGTATATACAGTGTTTATTACATGGAAAACCGTACAAAAACAAAAGTGCTTTTGTATGGTGAGTGCAAATATCCCGTTTATACAATGACGATTTAAGTGAGTTTATATATATATATATATATATATATATATATATATATATATATATATATATATATATATATATATATATATATATATTACATTACACACACACCAGCTGGAACACTCAAGTGATGAACAAATTAATGCATCAAAAATGATCATCTAGTAATATTATTCTGAAATGGGCCACTACTTTCACTGTTGTTACTTAAAACATAGTGATGCAAATACATTTGCATTTCTTAACATTTTCAGTGCAAAGCTTTTACGTGTCATTTTACTGTAGTAACACACCTGATTCTCCACCACTGGCAGGAACATGCAGTTACATTTGGGGATGCAGCCATGAATCATGGTTTTGAGCCTCAAAAGAATTAGTTTTCATTCAAGTATGACACATATGTCCCAAATAAACTCAGGGGCTGCAAAAGTTTTGCTTGCTCTTTCACACACTCACAAAAAAAGAGGATCCGCTTGAATTCACACGAGCTTATAGAATCAAAACCTCCAGACGTCTCCAACCAATCCTGCACTACAGTCTGTGGTCCAAACACATTTGGGGTTTTTTGTGCCAAAGCTGTCAGCTTCTCAGTGAATGCGGCTGAGCTCAGTCGCTGATTGCACTGTAAACCCGACACAGAACTGGAGTAAATGGTCCATACTGGGACTCTAAATGAGTCCAGGATTCTCTTGAGAGACGAAGCCAAACGCTGTCCCCACAGGCAAAACTCACCGACTTACTAAACACTTTCTGGAAAGATGGAGAGAAAAACATCAGATACCAGCACACGTACAGAACTGACTTAAAGTAATTTAGAATTAAACCTTTTAGCACTGTTGGACCAGTTCCCACAGAGACACTGGGCTGTAATCCAATATTTTTCTAGACTTTTCTCCCTCTAATTTATATTCTGATGACAAAGAGCAGCTGGGATTAGCTCCCTACCTTGTTATTTTAATGGGGGGGACATATGATCAATTACACAATGTCATAGTGGAAAAGATAATGAAGACGTCTGTTCCCATCGATTGTAATGAATAGATATTCTACATTTCCCTCCTCCTCTGTGGAAGTGTTTTTCCCGTTGACATGAGAGCGTCCACGTCCACTGACTCTTTTATCATGTAAATCTGACGATTTATTACCTGCTGCTTATAGTTATTTTATGGTTTTATCTTATTCTATTATGTCGGCTGGTTAGTTTGTTTTATTTGCACTTGATGTTCGGAATGAAAATTGTGTTTTATTGTTGTGTCTTGGTGTTTTGTTATGAAGAACACTTTGCTAATGTTTTTACTTGATTGTGTGATATAAATAAGTTATGATTATTACATTTTATCTATGCGTATAAAGTAATGGTAAAGATTTAAACGTTTTTTATTTGAAAGTTGAGTTTGTAACCTGATAATTGAAAAAAAAGTCTTTAATTAAAAAAAAAAAAAATCATCTTCTTCTTTCGGCTGCTCCCGTTAGAGGGCATCACAGCAGATCAATCGTTTCCATCTCACCCTGTCTGTCCTCTGAATCTTCTTCTGTCTCACCAACCACCTGCATGTCCTCCCTCAGCACATCCATAAATCTCCTCTTTGGCCTCCCTCTTCTCCTCCTGCCTGGTGGCTCCATCCTCAGCATCCTTCTCCCTACCCTCGGTCCCTCCTCAGCATATGACCAAATCATCTCAATCTCACCTTTCTGACTTTGTCTCCAAACTGTTCCACCTGAGCTGTCATTCTGATATGTTCATTCTTAATCCCGTCCATCCTCATTATTCCCAAAGAGAATCACAGCACTTTCAGCTCTGCCTCCTGTCTTTTTTTTAGCATCATAGTCTCTAAGCCGTACAATAGCAATGGTCTCACTACTGCCTTGTAGACTTTCTCCTTCACTCTTGCTGATATTCTTCGGTCACAAATCACTCCTGCCACCTTTCTCCACCCACTCCACCCTGCCTGCACTCTCTTCTTTACCTCTCTACCACACTGTCCATTACTTTGGACAGCTGACCCAAGTATTTAAACTCATCTACCTTAACCACCTCTACTTGTAACCGCACAATTCCACCAGGATCCCTTTTGTTCACACACATGTAGAAGAAGAAGGGTCTTTAATGTCACTGCACATATATACTTTTTACTTAGCCATTGCCAGCTCTCTTTTCATCTTACACAACATCTACTTGTACAGTGATCAAAATTCTAGGGTCCCTCATTCTTAACTCTCTATTTTACAAAATCAAAATCCTTAATCCTAAAATCTTAATCCCAGGAAGTTCAACCTGCAAAAAACAATGATGATGAACTTCTACACTGCCATCGAGTCCATCATCTCCTCCTCTATCACCATCTGGTACACTGCTGCCACTGCTAAGGACAGGAGCAGACTGCAGCATATCATCCACGCAGCAGAGAAGGTGATCGACTGCAATCTGCCATCCCTACAGGACCTGTACACCTCCAGGGTCCTGACGCGAGCAAAGAAGATAGTGGCCGATCCTTCTCACCCAGGACACAAACTTTCTGTCACCTTTTCCTCTGGCAGATGGGTGAGGTCCATCAGGACTAAAACCTGAAGACAAAAAAAACAGCTTCTTTCCGTCCACAGCTAGATTCATAAATAATGCCAGAGACACCCATTTACCCTGCCCCCCCACTCCCACAAAGTACAGACTGATCACCCCTACACTGTTCATCTGCATGCCTGCACAGCCCCATTCCACCATATCTATTTGACAGTAAACTTAGCTTTGCCCATTTATCTATTTGACTCCTTTACTTCTTACAGAAGCATTTTTTTCCTTTTTTTTTTTTAATTGTTGTTTATACACCTATTACTTCTTACAGAAGTATTTTCTTTTTATTGTTGTTTATGCTCAAATGACACCAGATCAAATTCCATGTATGTGAGAACTTACTTGGCAATAAATTTGATTTTGATTCTATAACGTCTATTATAGTGGATTGGAGTAAAGGTTTTACTACACCGATGTGTGTTAACAGTACTGGTGTTGTGGTCTCTCAGTTTTGTCAAATTTAATATTGTACGTGACCGTTTGTGTGTATATACATGTGTATCTTTTTCATATTTTATCTCCCTAATATCAAGAGGCCTCATCAATCCCACAGCTCTGCACCATCTCTTTAACAGACAGCTGCCAGACATCAGTAGTAAAGGGCCTGTAAACTACCAGGTGGCTGTCAGTCCTCATCACTTTCATTTGCCCTGCTTTATCACATATAATGCATATCAGGCACAGTATTTCAAAACATCTTTGCAAAACATTTAGAGGGGAATATATATAAGTTGTTTTTTCTTTTTTTTACAAAGTGCTGTGTAGGTAGTGTGTGTGTTGCATTTCAGATTGTAGCTCACTATAAAACTGCACACAACTTGACACCGGTAGCTGTGTCTAATAGTTTATTTTTGTGACAACCACATTTTTGGTGTTTGCAATGCCGATATCTTTGCAGGAGAATGAAGGTCCAAGTCTTTAGGATCGAGGGGTGTCATTTATAAAACTGTATGTAGGACTCAAAAATAAAAGTATGCATATGCACAAAAGACAAAAATGATGGAGGGGAATCAGATTTACAAAACTGTGCACACCTGCAAGCAAGATTCTCTTGAATCACACTCTACCTGGACTTGTGTGCATGAGGATCAGCCTCATAATCTGCCGTCTGCACGTCCACATTCAACCATAAACGATCAATATAAACAAGAGGAAGTGCAAGAAAATAAACTTTTCTGAAAGAGAAATTGAGGTGCATGTGGGTGAGGAGATGATGAGAAAAAAAAACATTTTTGTTTGATGATCCCAGCAGCAGGATGACAAAAAATAAATAAATAAATAACAGTGAGCAGCAACACGTTGCAGATGCAATCAGACTGATTGCTCCACGTTTTGTCCAAACGAGTCCAGTCACGTCCACCACTAATATATTTACACTTTAACAACTGCAGTGCGAGACAGCGAAGGCGAAATATTAAAAGTGTAGTTTAGTTTAAGATCTGAGTCAGTTTATATATTTTACAATTGGAAAGTTATTGAATAATTATGGCTCAGTGTCACAAATAAAAGTGACGAGTTATGACTCACTAGCACAAGACATCATTATATATGGGTGATTCTTAGACTACGGGCACTTATTATGTCCTTTGATCATATTGTATGAAAAACAGAAAAAAAGGGGAAATTTCACACTTTTATAGTTATCTTTACAATGAAAGTGTGTTAAAAAATTTGTTCTAGTAGTCTATGATGACTTTTTCACCTTTTTTCAGCATCATTATATGCCAATATTGCCGTTTTGTATTTGTCCCACACCCAGACTTTTGATCTTCAATGATAAAAATGAATGGTAAAGAAACGTTTTTTCTAATGTTTTAAAATATCTCTGAATAAAATATCAGTAAAATAATCAAAACATAATGGGGGTATTCAATGTCATACAACTGTTGTGATTTTTTTTTTTTTAAACAAAATGTACTTGTCCCACACTATTGCCGTAATTTCCACCACAACACTGTAATGTCCCAGTTTGTAGTTTGTATGAAAGATTGTTTGGGTAGTTTCTATGGAGATAAACAGTGACATCAGAGCACATGTATATAGCGCCAAATCACAACAAACAGTTGCCCCAAGGCGCTTTATATTGTAAGGCAATGGTGTGGTGGAAATTACATTTACAAGGCCAATAGTGCCTGTAGTTAAAGAATCACCCTTACAAGGCCAATAGTGCCCGTAGTTAAAGAATTACCCATATGTGTCACGCTGCCGCTTTTTTCTGACAATCTGGATTTAATTCACCATCTGATTCACTAGTTTTTTCCAAAATGTTCGTCCACATGGATGAAAGTTTTCAGACAGACACAACATTTTGCCAATCAGGTTTGTTTCTGCTGATTGCGATATTTTCATGGGAAGTGGCGCATGCCTCTTTCGGGTCCCGTTTTGTGCACACGCAGCAGCTCTATACGAGACACCTGGTGCTTCCTGTCTGTTTGTGAGACTTGAAGTCTAACCAGTGACCAAAGGCGACAAACAGGTGTCTTTGGAAGGAGGTCTCTTTGGAGGGTCATCGGCTGTTGGAAAGACTTTGTGTCAAACGGTTAGGTTGGGAGACTCTGATGAGGAGTATTTTGAGGGAACACCAGCTATGACATTTCGGCCATGTGGGGCATTTTCCTGAGCGTGATCCAGCATATACGTGGCTGAGTGTTGAGGAAAACCAGCAGCAGGTGAAGGCCAAAGCCATGCCTCCAGTTCACCTGGCGACAGCAGATAAGGGTAGATTACGTTAAGTAATCAGTAATCTATTGGTTAAACTGTGCTTTACGCTGTATAAAACATGAGTGTGAAGCCCTGATGTTTGTAGAATCAGAGGAATCTTTAATGAAGACTTCAGCTCTGTGGTTAAAAAGAAAGTTCATCGGCGTAAAGTGGAACAGATGAGGCTGAAAATGCAATCGATTAACCAAGACACAGAGGCGTGAGTGTGACACGCAGCTAATCTCCTTTTTCCAGGCAAACCAAGTCAACACACACAAAATATGTCTACATGCACATTTCATTCCATCATAACTCATTTAAACGTGATGAATAATAAAGAAATCAACAAGCATCTTGTTGATTTAAATGCACAAGTGACTTGTGCGTTTGTATTTTGTATCTAGCTGCTAAATATATCCATATAGTTTATTATTCTATTTTATTTATCTTTTTTAGGACTAACATTTCTAACTTTTTCCTCTGTATTCTATCTTATCTTAATTCTTTTTCCTTTTATGCACCCCCCCCCCTTTTATTTTTTAAAATTGGGATTATTTGAAGTTTAATATTATTCTTATTATTACTAATAGTAATTTAATTACTTGGGGGCTGTTTTTTTTTAACACTTGTATACTTTGTCAACAATGCCAACAATTATTCATGTAACTTTAGATATTATACATATTTGAAACCAAGGCGTGTTTTTGTGTTCACCCTGTATACATACATACATATATACGAGGTCTGTCCGTAAAGTATAGGTCCTTTTTATTTTTTTCAAAAACTATATGGATTTCATTCATATGTTTTTACGTCAGACATGCTTGAACCCTCGTGCGCATGCGTGAGTTTTTCCACGCCTGTCGGTGACGTCATTCGCCTGTGAGCACTCCTTGTGGGAGGAGTCGTCCAGCCCCTCGTCGGAATTCCTTTGTCTGAGAAGTTGCTGAGAGACTGGCGCTTTGTTTGATCAAAATTTTTTCTAAACCTGTGAGACACATCGAAGTGGACATGGTTCGAAAAATTAAGCTGGTCTTCAGTGAAAATTTTAACAGCTGATGAGAGATTTTGAGGTGATACTGTCGCTTTAAGGACTTCCCACGGTGCGAGACGTCGCGCAGCGCTCTCAGACAGCGTCATCAGCCTGTTCAAGCTGAAAACCTCCACATTTCAGGCTCTATTGATCCAGGACGTCGTGAGAGAACAGAGAAGTTTCAGAAGAAGTCGGTTTCAGCATTTTATCCGGATATTCCACTGTTAAAGGAGATTTTTTTAATGAAAGACGTGCGGGCGGATTGCAGCGTCGGGACGCAGCCGCCGCGACGCTCCGCCACAGGAAAAACACCTCCGTTGGAAGCCATCAAAAGCCAACTGGATTTTAACAAATGGTTATCAACACGGAGGTGTTTTTCCTGTGCCGCCGCGCCACGTCGGCTGCGTCCCGACGCGCGGACCCGTCCGCACGTCTTTCATTATAAAAATCTCCTTTAACAGTGGAATATCCGGATAAAATGCTGAAACCGACTTCTTCTGAAACGTCTCTGTTCTCTCACGACGTCCTGGATCAATAGAGCCTGAAATGTGGAGGTTTTCAGCTTGAAACAGGCTGATGACGCTGCCTGAGAGCGCTGCGTGACGTCTCGCACCGTGAAAAGTCCTTAAAGCGACAGAATCACCTCAAAATCTCTCATCAGCTGTTAAAATTTTCACTGAAAACCAGCTTAATTTTTCGAACCGTGTCCACTTCGATGTGTGTCACAGGTTTAGAAAAAATTCTGATCAAACAAAGCGCCAGTCTCTCAGCAACTTCTCAGACAAAGGAATTCCGACGAGAGGCTGGACGACTCCTCCCACAAGGAGTGCTCACAGGCGAATGACGTCACCGACAGGCGTGGAAAAACTCACGCATGCGCACGAGGGTTCAAGCATGTCTGACGTAAAAACATATGAATGAAATCCATATAGTTTTTGAAAAAAATAAAAAGGACCTATACTTTACGGACAGCCCTCGTACATACATACAGACAGTAGTGTTCAGAATAATAGTAGTGCTATGTGACTAAAAAGATGAATCCAGGTTTTGAGTATATTTCTTATTGTTACATGGGAAACAAGGTACCAGTAGATTCAGAAGATTCTCACAAATCCAACAAGACCAAGCATTCATGATATGCACACTCTTAAGGCTATGAAATTGGGCTATTAGTAAAAAAAAGTAGAAAAGGGGGTGTTCACAATAATAGTAGCATCTGCTGTTGACGATACAAACTCAAAACCATTATGTTCAAACTGCTTTTTTAGCAATCCTGTGAATCACTAAACTAGTATTTAGTTGTATAACCACAGTTTTTCATGATTTCTTCACTTCTGCGAGGCATTAATTTTGTTGATTTGGAACCATGATTTTGCTCGTTTACTAGTGTGCTTGGGGTCATTGTCTTGTTGAAACACCCATTTCAAGGGCATGTCCTCTTCAGCATAAGGCAACATGACCTCTTCAAGTATTCTGACATATCCAAACTGATCCATGATACCTGGTATGCGATATATAGGTCCAACACCATAGTAGGAGAAACATGCCCATATCATGATGCTTGCACCACCATGCTTCACTGTCTTCACTGTGAACTGTGGCTTGAATTCAGAGTTTGGGGATCGTTCCAACAAGGCGTCTTTTCCAGGGACTTGACTAGTGTCCTCTCAATGGCCAGCAGAGCTAGGCTGCTTAAACGGCCTTGGCCCATGGTGTTGCGGGTGTAAGACTTGAGCCGCTTTAAACAGGAGAAGCTCCTCTCTACACCTGCAGAGGTAGCTCCAATCGTTGCCACTAATGACAATAGTTTGTACACCTGAGGCATTGCACTGTCCAACTCCATGTCTTTCAGAAACAGCAAGAAATCACATAGTTTTCCCCTGTTGCCCTGCAAGTCCTGGTTTGAATATAGGACTTGAAGTTCAGACCTCAGTCTCCCTGAATCAAAGAACTGGCCAAAACTTTTCAGGACACTCTGAAATGCCTCCTCTGGAAACACTTGTCTCATCTCATCAAATTTCCCTGGATTGACCAATTCCAAGAAGCGCAGACTTTCCAAATTTGCAAAACGCCGAGGTAGCTGCTCTGAGATTGTCTAGGATGGCCATATACAGATTTCTGTAGCGCTCCTTGGGATCCTGTAGTTGTGACAGACAGCATTTTCTCATGGGCTCAGTTTGTGGGTCTGATGTGAGATCTGCTGCTTTGGCATAAACAGCTTGGAAAGCCCCCTCTGACCTCTTCTCTTTGACAAAAGCAAGAAGAGACTCAACACTTTTCTTGCAGTACAGAACATCCATAGCTCTCTGCTGGACAATGTCAAACACCACATCAGTCTCAGAGAAGATTTGTTCATATGTGTACAACATGAACACAAACTCAAAATCCTCCACTTTCATCAGAAGGCCTTTGGCACAGTCTAATGTGTCATCATCCATGGACTTATCTGCAATGATCATCTCAAAAGTTTGCAGGAGGGCATCATAATTGTTTGCCACAGTGCTCACTATCTGTGATGTGAAATTCCATCGAGTAGGAGCATTTCTGGGCAACCTTGAGCAGCCTGCAGACTCAAGAAAAGACATCCTCTTTGTGGATTTTGAGAAAAATGTGGCAAACCCAGAGAGTGATGCAAAAAATATTCTGCACTCAGATAAGCATTTAGCCCCCTGAGACAGAACCAGATTCAGTCTGTGTGCATAGCAATGCACAAACATTGCACTGGGGGCTATTGCTTTAACTTTGGTCTGCAAACCATTGAGAGCTGAAGCCATGACAGCAGCCCCATCATAGGTTTGCGCCACAAGTTTCTCCCTGAAATTGTAGCCCTGCATGTTCTCATTCAAGACTTCAAAAACAGACTGAGCATCTTTTCCCCCAGAAACATCAAAAAATCCAATAAAGCGCTCCTGAATTTTACCTGCCCTATCCACATAGCGAACAATGACAGATGAGAGTTGAGCATGGCAAGCTATATCACTTGTTTCATCCACCTGCCATGCAAAAAACAGAGCAGCCTGGATTTCATCCTTGATCTCATCAGAAACAGTGGCTGAAAGAGCAGAGATCAAGTCATTTTGGATTGCATGGGACATACCAGAAAACACAGCTGATGACTGGAATTGTGTGGCCAGGACAGAGTCATATTTAGCTAATGTTTCATTAAACTCCCTGTAATTCCCCTTGGTGGATGATTCAACACTCATCATACAAGATCGCTGATTCGCTCATTTCGCTGTCAATCAAAAAGCCCACTGCCCCATAGACCCCCAGAGACGCTGAGCGTCAGATGGGCGGGACAAAGCCCAGCATTTATCCAATGACTCGTCTCGTTTCGCTGCAGTCTTTGCGTCGCTATTGAACTCTGAAGCTGCAGGTTTGGACAACAAAAGTCATGATGGATAATATAGCAACAGTGGATATTTTTTTTTTTTTTTAAACAGTTGCACTGAAAGAATAAAACACCACTTAACTAGCTACAGGAGAGTTGGTTTTCTCTTGCAATGTTAATGTTTATTACACACAGCTCTATGAGCTTCAGTCTAACATTAGTAATAACAAACGCCTAAAGCTCCAAAACTATGCACAAGTAGACCTAATAAATGTCTTAATAGTTTGTCCAACACAAAACTCAACATGTGGCTCCACACAAGCCACTTGTGCCTGGTTAAAGAGCGTTCAGGAGAGGAACATGCGAGTGGTAATATGGCGGTCGGTTTCCTTCACAAATATTGGTCAGTGAGCAATCCAGTGGTATTTACAGGTCAGTGCTAGCAATACAGACGCATCCCTGTGAATGACGCTGGACTGAAACAAATCAAGTGAACTTTGGTTCCGCTAAGGGGTCAAGCATAGAGGAAAAACAGACAGTGGCAGTGTCGGGTTTTTTAGTCCTTTATAACCTAATATCAAACGTTCTGTACATTACTTCCTTAACATACGTCACAGACGTTTAAATGAAGCCCACCCAGGCCTAAAGTAGCATATCACAGGGGGAGATCCTACAACCCCTGGCAAAAATTATGGAATCACTGGCCTCAGAGGATGTTCATTCAGTTGTTTAATTTTGTAGAAAAAAAGCAGATCACAGACATGACACAAAACTAAAGTCATTTCAAATGGCAACTTTCTGGCTTTAAGAAACACTATAAGAAATCAAGAAAAAAAGATTGTGGCAGTCAGTAACGGTTACTTTTTTAGACCAAGCAGAGGAAAAAAATATGGAATCACTCAATTCTGAGGAAAAAATTATGGAATCACCCTGTAAATTTTCATCCCCAAAACTAACACCTGCATCATATCAGATCTGCTCGTTAGTCTGCATCTAAAAAGGAGTGAACACACCTTGGAGAGCTGTTGCACCAAGTGGACTGACATGAATCATGGCTCCAACCCGAGAGATGTCAATTGAAACAAAGGAGAGGATTATCAAACTCTTAAAAGAGGGTAAATCATCACGCAGTGTTGCAAAAGATGTTGGTTGTTCACAGTCAGCTGTGTCTAAACTCTGGACCAAATACAAACAACATGGGAAGGTTGTTAAAGGCAAACATACTGGTAGACCAAGGAAGACATCAAAGCGTCAAGACAGAAAACTTAAAGCAATATGTCTCAAAAATCGAAAAATGTACAACAAAACAAATGAGGAACGAATGGGAGGAAACTGGAGTCAACGTCTGTGACCGAACTGTAAGAAACCGCCTAAAGGAAATGGGATTTACATACAGAAAAGCTAAATGAAAGGCATCATTAACACCTAAACAGAAAAAAACAAGGTTACAGTGGGCTAAGGAAAAGCAATTGTGGACTGTGGATGACTGGATGAAAGTCATATTCAGTGATGAATCTCGAATCTGCATTGGGCAAGGTGATGATGCTGGAACTTTTGTTTGGTGCCGTTCCAATGAGATTTATAAAGATGACTGCCTGAAGAGAACATGTAAATTTCCAGTCGATGATATGGGGCTGCATGTCAGGTAAAGGCACTGGGGAGATGGCTGTCATTACATCATCAATAAATGCACAAGTTTACATTGATATTTTGGACACTTTTCTTATCCCATCAATTGGAAGGATGTTTGGGGATGATGAAATCATTTTTCAAGATGATAATGCATCTTGCCATAGAGCAAAAACTGTGAAAACATTCCTTGCAAAAAGACACATAGGGTCAATGTCATGGCCTGCAAATAGTCCGGATCTTAATCCAGTTGAAAATCTTTGGTGGAAGTTGAAGAAAATGGTCCATGACAAGGCTCCAACCTGCAAAGCTGATCTGGCAACAGCAATCAGAGAAAGTTGGAGCCAGATTGATGAAGAGTACTGTTTGTCACTCATTAAGTCCATGCCTCAGAGACTGCAAACTGTTATAAAAGTCAGAGGTGGTGCAACAAAATACTAGTGATGTGTTGGAGCGTTCTTTTGTTTTTCATGATTCCATAATTTTTTCCTCAGAATTGAGTGATTCCATTTTTTTTTCCCCTCTGCTTGGTCTAAATAAGTATCCGTTACTGACTGCCACAATTTTTTTTTCCTGATTTCTTATAGTGTTTCTTAAAGCCAGAAAGTTTATGTTGATATTTTGGACAATTGAAAGGATGTTTGGGGATGATGAAATCATTTTTCAAGATGATAATGCATCTTGCCATAGAGCAAAAACTGCAAAAACATTCCTTGCAAAAAGACACATAGGGTCAATGTCATGGCATAGGGTCAATGTCAATGAGCAGATCTGATTTGATGCAGGTGTTAATTTGGGGGATGAAAATTTACAGGGTGATTCCATAATTTTTTCCTCAGAATTGAGTGATTCCATATTTTTTTCCTCTGCTTGGTCTAAAAAAGTAACCGTTACTGACTGCCACAATCTTTTTTTCTTGATTTCTTATAGTGTTTCTTAAAGCCAGAAAGTTGCCATTTGAAATGACTTTAGTTTTGTGTCATGTCTGTGATCTGCTTTTTTTCTACAAAATTAAACAACTGAATGAACATCCTCTGAGGCCGGTGATTCCATAATTTTTGCCAGGGATAGTACAAGCACAGACAGAATTATACTTTGAGGACTGAAATTTAAACTCTATTTAACTGTAAACTGTCAAAGAAAATTATTTTGTATAAGATGACTTCTTTAAAACTATTTTCCGCCATTATAGCACAGCTAATCTGCCATAATCCTACAGCTACCCTTCATCTTAATTCAGATTTTGCCAGCAACAATGTAACTGTTATAGTTATCCATTTGTTTTGTGGCATGGATCGACCCTCTAGCCGTCAGTTTCAGACCCTTACTGTACTCTATGTGGACCAGATCAGTGATGCACGATCACCAGACCAGAGGACATGGATTACTTTGGATTTATGAAGCTCACCCACACCTAGTAGTTTAATTTAAACCTCCCTCCCCTACCCCTCCATGGCTTTGAGAGTCCAGATTATGAATTATGACTCAGTCTGGTAATCATGGTGCATAATTATCAGCCTCCAGTCGTATTGTCTAATCTGCCACTTCACATCAAACATGCACAGATACATACGCACACAGTTAACTGACTGAATGCTTCCACTGAATCCCCCCCAAGACCTCCGTTTTTGGTTGCTGTTGACCCGTTATTTCTACCCCACATGCTGGCTGAAAAAATACATGACTACATTTATCAAACCTAAAAACAGTTCCTTGACCTCCAGCTCAAATAATACATATATAAAAATAATGTAACTGTTGGTTTTGCAGGTTGTCAATGGGGCTGTAGCTCCCCCTAGAGAGCATTCAAGGAGTTGCAGGTGGGCCATGGCCATAGGGAGTAAGAAATATTAAATCAAATTTAAGTCAGATGGGGGAGGGAGGGGGCAAAGTAATATTAAAATTTAAGAAGACACGCCTTCAAAATTGTTCAGAAGCAAAACAGCGCCTCCACATGGTTTTCAGCTTCTGCATCCACAATCCCACATGGCTGAACACTTTTGCGTTTGACTAATTCTGCAATGACCTTTAACCTTTTCTAAAACTGTAAAATATACATAATTTTGTATGTTTCTGAATTCCAGTTATTTGAAATGTGAGAGTTGTCTTTTTTTTTTTTTTTTTTTTTCCCCAGAGTGCCAATGGCCCAAAAGTCAACAAATTAATCTGAATTTTAGTTTTTAGGTTTTTTGTTGCTGTTTTTTTTTTTTTTTTTTTTTTTTTTAGGAAATTTTTATCGCCCATTTTTTGTTTTGCTAAAAAAAAAGTGGGTTGTCAAATTCAGTGACAACGTGCATAAGAAAATGAACGCCTTACAAAAGAATTTTTAAATTATACTGTGAGATTGCATGTTTTCAAACACGATTTCAGCATTTATGATAACTGTGTGACCTAGAATAGATTTAATCATAAATTCTAACCAGGTGGAGAAATAGTGTCTCTGTCATAAACAATGGTTAAACTCTAGATCCCAAGTTAATCTGTTACTCAGATGACAAATGGAAAGTTGTAATTTTAAACATGCAATTTAAATTGTGGCATGTTTAAAACATACTACAGCCAGTAAATCTACCACATCATTAAAGCTTTGTGAGTGGAAACATTAGGCTTTGAGTAATGCTAATTTTAACATTTTCTCAACTGCAGACTAAAGTGAGTTGTCGTGTCATACAAGTCAAATCAATCTCAAAAGTTTCCTGCAGAACACGCATTAATTCAAAAGATGAATACATATTTTACATGGCACAGCTGAGCGTTTCTGAAATGATTATTTTCAGACTGCAGGTATACAAAGTCAGTGTTTTACAACCTGTTGCATCACAGTCCATCAAGAAAGCAGAGCCACATGATGCTCATTAGAATAGATGGGGTGTGTGTGTGTGTGTGTGTGTGTGTGAAAAACAACCAGATAATGGAGTAGAACTACAAAAAAGTTTCTGTTCAGTATGCTTTTTTCCCTGCGGATGCCGCCCCCTCGTGGGTCACCTTGGTCATTACACACAATAGATACAATGTAGCAAAGAGATTAATCCAGAAGGAAATTGTTTAAAAGTTGTTGAAACTGTTGAAAAGTATTACAGCAATTTTAAAATACAGCAAATAAGACAAAGAAAAAACCCCACATGGTTGACAAGTGCACCAGAAGTTATCTCTAAAAAAATAACTTGCAATATTTGCTCAGTGTTAATGTAATATTGTTTTACACCATGAAATAAGGTCATTTCAACATGCAATGAATTTAACAAATACTATAGTTGTGTTACTATATATTAATGGGTGTAATCACTTAAAGTTATCGATCATTTTGTGTTTAATTTGCATCTTTTTTTTTTTTGCTTCATTGTTAAAAAGCATACCAGCAATTTATAAGATTATTGTTCAAATAATTTAATTTGATCAAGCAGAAAAAGTATCAAAGGTCATGTAGGTTTTTACTGATTTGCTTCAATTTATTTTGCACCTTTATGCTAAAATACTATGAATATTTCTTCAAGTTAAATTGAAATATCTCTGACATTTTGAAATCTTGCACTGTGCTTTGTCCATTGAAAGCATTTTTTATTTTTTAAAAGTTATTTTGATATTTTTGAAGCTCATTTGAGCCCGTTAGTGGTACATTCTGCTGAATGGACATGATTATTTAAGGACAGATATAATATTGATTATATTGATCCTGCATCTCATGGTTGAGCTCGTATCAGAGTCAAAACCAGAACCTGCATTTAAAGGATCTTTGTCCTGCAGAGCTCAAAGATGAGATTTCTGTCTAAGCTGATTTTGTTGTGTAGAAATCCGGCAAAGACAACACCAGACTTATAAGAAAGACACAAAACGTCTCATGAGAACATCATGAAAAGTAAAAAAAAAAAAAAAAAAAAAAAAATCGGTGTACCTCCAGGTGGCCTCGGCCTTCAGATCACATGGTCTCCAGATTTGGACTCAAAGTCGGCTTCCTCCACACTGTGATTTCTGTCTGTTTGTTTTTCTGTCCGTCTGCTGTCCGGGGTACGACCTCTAACAGAGTCACGTTTTGCCGTGACTGGCCGTCATCACTCATGATGCCACGACTCCTGGAAGTTCACAGGTCAAACTCTGACCTCACAGGAAACCTGGAAGACAGACATTTGCTCTGTCTGTGTCCCACACATGAACGACGGAACCTGAGGGCATTTAGAGGTGACCGCACATCATCATGGAAACGAACATTTTCTCACTGAACCCGGCTTTAAAAATTTAAAATATTCACAAATTTTACACAAAAAACAGTAAGAACAATGAACCTGGTGGAACAGTCACTGCATAACTTTTATTACATAGGTACGTCTCATTCACACAAATAAAACAGCAGTAGAAAAAAAAAAAAGACTAAAATATATAACTTTTTCATCATTATGTTCCTGTGACTTTTTTATTTTTATATTTGTGCAGAAATAAAGCAAAACCTGATCTAGGTAACATGACACACATTTCACCCTTATATGGAAAAAGAACCAAAATACATATAATTAGCAGGTTGTTTAACAAAGTGTTTTTTACTGCTGCACTATTGCGTATGAAATGGCATACCGTTCAAAAACATGCACTTTTTAATGTGGTGCATTAAAAAAAAGCATGTTTTTGAACTAGATGATGTTTCACGGATGTGCGAGAGCTGCGTGTGAGAGATCTCCTCCATGGGAGTTGGACAGATTTGTGACGTGCTTTTCTATTGTGACCACCAGAGGGCGCAACAGATGTTTTGACGCATTTCTTGAGCGACAAAATCTTCCAGCATTTTGTTTTAAAATCTTAAGTTACTTTGTGATTGAGTCTTGCGTCATCCTCAAAGTCACCCAGTTTGGGCAAGAACTTGGCCGTGATGATGACGCAGGGGTTCTCAGCCAATCGCAGCCTGATGTCTAGATTCAGGAGTCAATGCTGTATCACAAATCAATGAATGTGCGTGCATGGCATCCATGTGCTAAAATTCATTTTGTGGAGATTAGTACAAATATACATTTATGGATAGTGCGCAATTTCTTTTTCCCGGAAGCCACCATGACGGCCATCTTGGGCATATAAAAAAAATGGCAGCCTAAAATGGAACATTTTTCCAATATGTCAGCTTCTAAATGAACAAGAGTCTTGATTGCAGTGACTAAACACACATTTTCAGGGGCAAGGAACCCAATGGTGCCAATTACAAAAACGTAAATGTGAGCAGAGTCATATTTAAGGGTGTCCATATTGGGCAATTACCACCAGTGGATACTGCAGCCCTGAAGATGTGTCTTTGCAAAATGAAATCAATTTCCTAGCCATCTCAAAGCTATGATATTGGAAAAAACCCAAATTTTATGCCACCATTTTTATGAATCCAAGATGGCCAACCATGGTGGCTTGTAGATTTTAGTTGGCAAATCAAAAAAAAAAATTACTTGCTCCAAAAATTTCCACAAAATTCCACTGAAAGCTACAACCCCTGGCAAAAATTATGGAATCACCGGCCTCGGAGGATGTTCATTCAGTTGTTTAATTTTGTAGAAAAAAGCAGATCATAGACATGGCACAAAACTAAAGTCATTTCAAATGGCAATTTTCTGGCTTTAAGAAACACTATAAGAAATCAGGAAAAAAAAATTGTGGCAGTCAGTAACGGATACTTATTTAGACCAAGCAGAGGGAAAAAAAAAATGGAATCACTCAATTCTGAGGAAAAAATTATGGAATCATGAAAAACAAAAGAACGCTCCAACACATCACTAGTATTTTGTTGCACCACCTCTGACTTTTATAACAGTTTGCAGTCTCTGAGGCATGGACTTAATGAGTGACAAACAGTACTCTTCATCAATCTGGCTCCAACTTTCTCTGATTGCTGTTGCCAGATCAGCTTTGCAGGTTGGAGCCTTGTCATGGACCATTTTCTTCAACTTCCACCAAAGATTTTCAACTGGATTAAGATCCGGACTATTTGCAGGCCATGACATTGACCCTATGTGTCTTTTTGCAAGGAATGTTTTCACAGTTTTTGCTCTATGGCAAGATGCATTATCATCTTGAAAAATGATTTCATCATCCCCAAACATCCTTCCAATTGATGGGATAAGAAAAGTGTCCAAAATATCAATGTAAACTTGTGCATTTATTGATGATGTAATGACAGCCATCTCCCCAGTGCCTTTACCTGACATGCAGCCCCATATCATCAATGACTGTGGAAATTTACATGTTCTCTTCAGGCAGTCATCTTTATAAATCTCATTGGAACGGCACCAAACAAAAGTTCCAGCATCATCACCTTGCCCAATGCAGATTCGAGATTCATCACTGAATATGACTTTCATCCAGTCATCCACAGTCCATGATTGCTTTTCCTTAGCCCATTGTAACCTTGTTTTTTTCTGTTTAGGTGTTAATGATGGCTTTTGTTTAGCTTTTCTGTATGTAAATCCCATTTCCTTTAGGCGGTTTCTTACAGTTCGGTCACAGACGTTGACTCCAGTTTCCTCCCATTCGTTCTTCATTTGTTTTGTTGTGCATTTTTGATTTTTGAGACATATTGCTTTAAGTTTTCTGTCTTGACGCTTTGATGTCTTCCTTGGTCTACCAGTATGTTTGCCTTTAACAACCTTCCCATGTTGTTTGTATTTGGTCCAGAGTTTAGACACAGACTGTGAACAACCAACATCTTTTGCAACATTGCGTGATGATTTACCCTCTTTTAAGAGTTTGATAATCCTCTGCTTTGTTTCAATTGACATCTCTCGTGTTGGAGCCATGATTCATGTCAGTCCACTTGGTGCAACAGCTCTCCAAGGTGTGATCAGTCCTTTTTAGATGCAGACTAACGAGCAGATCTGATTTGATGCAGGTGTTAGTTTTGGGGATGAAAATTTTCAGGGTGATTCCATAATTTATTCCTCAGAATTGAGTGATTCCATATTTTTTCCCTCTGCTTGGTCTAAAAAAGTAACCGTTACTGACTGCCACAACTTTTTTTTCCTGATTTCTTATAGTGTTTCTTAAAGCCAGAAAGTTGCCATCTGAAATGACTTTAGTTTTGTGTCATGTCTGTGATCTGCTTTTTTTCTACAAAATTAAACAACTGAATGAACATCCTCCGAGGCCGGTGATTCCATAATTATTGCCAGGGGTTGTAGTACCTGAACATCATCTGTGTTTCTTCATGGAGATATTTCGTACATCCAGAATGAGATCTGTACCATAATCACAAGTCTACTTGACCACAAGACTTCAAGAAGGAATAACCAAGTACTGATCAAATGTCCACACTTTTCATTTTCAGAATGTTTCAGTCATGTCTCTTCAGCACCCTTGTGTTGGAGTAGATGTTTGATGGCTACGTTGAAGATGAAGTCACAGAATGTGACCAGTCAGTGGCAGCAGAGCATCACACTGTTCTGTCCAAACCGCATATCAGTGATGTCATTGCTTTGCAGAAACCGTTTAAAATCAAATAGTTAACACCTGATTCAGCAACACAGCATGGAAATCAACAACCTTATGACCATTAATAGCACAGGCAGGAGGCGTTGTTGTAACGTCAGGGTGTAAATCCTCTGAGGAAAGAAAAGAAGGTGTGGATGTGACGGTTTTTACAGTCTTTGCATGACAGCGACGGGATGCGGGAAAGAGAATGGGCAGAATGTACAGAGAGAGAAAGAAAGAGGGCTCATTTCTAGTCCTTCAGGAGCTCTTGCCTTCAAAGTAGGACTGCTCGATGCGCCGGCAGAAGGACAGCAGGTTACTGAAGCTCCTGACGCGCTCTGCCAGCTCCGCATTGGTCAGCGTGGTGGTCAGGATGGTGAAGAGGTGCCCGAAAACCAAAGCATCCAACTCTGTGGGCCTGCAGCACACAACAGTCAACATTTCTACCACTGACATGAACCTTTGACATGCACTTTAAGAATGACTGAAGCACCTCGCCACCACTACGGAATGTTTCAAAACTTGTGGAACATCGTGACAGCAGACGTCCTCTATGCAGACAACCGTTATTTTTATTTAGTTCCTGAGATATGGTCATTAATGGATTTCAGATGAGGACTTCTGCTATGATCTCTGTGTTGCAAAAAGATGGACAACTGATATTATTTTGAAGATATCACCACAGACAGGCAGACAAAAAACCTGGGGAAGGTCACGGACAGAGTGTAGTGTACGTACTGCTTATTGAAGAAGTACGGCTGAGTTCCGAGCCTCTGAGAAAGAGCCTGACAGCACTGACTGACGTCCTCATAGACCTAAAAACACAAGACAAACAAACCGGCTATAATCGGGCACTTGAAAAATCAGATATCCAGTCGGCGTAATCAGACCGCGAGGAGTCGGGAAAGTTTTACACATGCCAATGTTCAAGCATGTTCAACAGAAGACCGCTGTGAGATGTTGACAATAACATTTTAGTGGAAGTTACATTACAATTCTGTCATGGGAATCATATGTAGTCCCATGCATTTGGCAATATTTGGTCATACTCATATGTAACTATATTTCCGAGCGCATAAGTTGCTTTTTTTTTTTTTTACTAGTTTTGGAGGTCCTGCAACTTATACTCCAGCACGACTTATATACTGGGGGGAAATCACACTTTCATTATTAACAATAATAAAAATTATAATGACAATTTATATAGAACTTCTGAAGGAATCAAATCATTAAACAAAATAGATTGGAATAAAAGAATAAATTACAATTATTAAGAAAATACACTGCAACAATGCACAAAAATCTCAAATTAAGGAACTTAATATACAGGCCAAAAAAAGCGCAACTTATACTTCAGTGCAACTTATATATGAGTTTTGAGTCTTTAAGAGGCTTTTTTGTGAAAGAGGCGCTACTTATATTTAGGAAAATACGCAATACAAATTTTGCCTACCATAAACATTTTTTAAATAAAAACAAATTTCCTCAATTCTGAAATCAGCACCAAAAATTAGAAATGGGAGCCCATACTACGAAATAAAGCAACAACTGTGATATTATTATTGAAAACAGGATCTCTGATTTAACAATTTGTAGATATCTTCAGTTTTCATCTATCAAATTGCAGTTCCAGACCCAGTGGTGGGTACAGTTCTGCTAATCCACTAACCACCAACTAGCAAAGCTAACTTTTTTATAAGCTGATTAGTTTTTCAGCTAACTTTGAAAACCATCAGCGGACCAATTAACTTCTGCTAAACTTAATTCCAATAACTTTTTAGGTCGCTAATATCTTTTTGCAAGCATAGTGAATAAAACATTTGTAAAGCCTGAACTCATACATTTTAGTTTCTGCCTGTTATGTGTTTTGTAGCAGACAGACAGCTATGAAAGGTAGAGCTCAATCCTCTGCCAGCAGAGAAGAGCTGGCTACCACAGAGAAAGGAAGAGAAGGAAAAAAGATAATTTATTTTCATAGCCATACGGTCATGCAGACGTGTGGGACGAGTCATGCATAGCAAGGCAGTTTTGACTTATGGTTAAAACTGCAAAACCAACAAAAAACCAACACACGTTACTGTAACGCGTGTGATGATTTTTACGAATAAATCTGTATTTGTAAATATGTCATATTTGTTTCTTAAAATTATGTTTAAGTGATTCAGCATGTATAGCAAATGTGCTGCAATTGGTAGCCACACTCCCATCCATTAGATGGCAGTGTTCATGGCAGTGTGAATTAACCACAAGTCAAAACTGCCTTGCTGTACATGACTCCTCCGACACACGTCTCTCTCTCTCATTCTCTCTCTCTCTCTCTCTCTCTCTCTCTCTCATATTCTCTCTCTCATATTCTCTCTCTCATATTCTCTCTCTCTCTCTCATTCTCTCTCTCATTCTCTCTCTCTCTCTCTTATATTCTCTCTCATTCTCTCTCTCTCTCTCTTATATTCTCTCTCATTCTCTCTCTCTCTCTTATATTCTCTCTCATTCTCTCTCTCTCTCTCTCATTCTCTCTCTCTCTCATATTCTCTCATTCTCTCTCATTCTCTCTCTCTCATATTCTCTCATTCTCTCTCATTCTCTCTCTCTCATTCTCTCTCTCTCATATTCTCTCATTCTCTCTCATTCTCTCTCTCTCATTCTCTCTCTCTCTCTCTTATATTCTCTCTCATTCTCTCTCTCTCTCATTCTCTCTCTCTCATATTCTCTCTCATATTCTCTCTCTCATATTCTCTCTCTCTCATATTCTCTCTCTCTCATATTCTCTCTCTCATATTCTCTCTCTCATATTCTCTCTCTCTCATTCTCTCTCTCTCATTCTCTCTCTCTCATATTCTCTCTCTCTCATTCTCTCTCTCTCATATTCTCTCTCTCTCATATTCTCTCTCTCTCATATTCTCTCTCTCTCATATTCTCTCTCTCTCATATTCTCTCTCTCTCATATTCTCTCTCTCATTCTCTCTCTCATTCTCTCTCTCATTCTCTCTCTCTCTCTCTCTCATTCTCTCTCTCTCTCATTCTCTCTCTCTCTCTCTCTCTCTCTCATTCTCTCTCTCTCTCTCAGAGAAGGCTGATCTTAGACAGAAGCGCTGGTTCGTTGTTGTGACAGTAGCTGCCAGTGTACTGAAGTCAATACTAAAAGTTATCGGTTTAGCTTTTAGCTGTAACGTCCACTAAATTGTTTAGGGGTTTATCGGTTTAGCTTTCTAAAAGTTAACTTTTCAGTTAGCGGATTAACGGTTATCAAAGCTAACTTTTTGGTTAGCTGTCCCCACTACTGTCCAGACCTAATCAGTCGTGACTATTCACAGCACATGAACTGAAACCAGTTAAACTAATGTTGGTGGGATCCCTGTTGCGAAGCAGTTGCTAACCTGCTCAAGTGTTTTTCCTCCCCAGCCGATGGCATTCATCTTCCTCTGAACCTCCCACTGCTTCTGATAGGCCAAGATTCTGTTGAGAGGCCACGAGTACGGACTGCTGTACCTCGGCCGAGAGATCTACAGAAAACAAAGTGCACATGTAACCGAGAGGCAACAATCACTGAACGACATATAAGAAACTCAGACACACACCTCGGCAGCTGTTCCGTCATCACACCACTGGATGTATAACTGCAAACGGACGGAAGAAAAAAAACAAACGTGGCGAACTGCAGAAAAATGTTTGAGAATGTGCACAACAGGTTTGTTACCTCAGCGGTAAACAGCATATTATTAACCAACTCCATGTACGCCTTCATTTCAGCTCTCTGAACGTCATCTAATCCGTCGCTCAGCGAATGACCCTAAAACCCAAAAATACAGCTTAAATCAGTTTTTTTAAATAAACTGCAATATTTAATTATCAAATCATGGTTTTAAATTGTTTATTCAACAACAAAATTTTAACTTATTCCAGCGTCTTGTTTCTCCTTCTCTGTTTAGAAGAGTTTGAGCCGTTTCACACAGAGAACAGAACAGCTCGACTGACTGAAGATTATCTTGAACATGGAAACAATAAAAATGAACTCTTACAAATGAGTGCACATACGTACAATGAAAAGCATAAACCCACAGAAAGGAGTGAGAAGAAGCACAGAACTTATTTATTCCCACCTCTACTCCATACGACTTTCATTAATAGCCATCTTATATCATCTAATTTCCCATAATTAATTTAAATACAAGTTATTACTTTTATCTTTTTGCAATAATATATATATATATATATATATATATATATATATATATATATATATATATATATACACACTTATCAGTATCAAATATATGAAATTATTATTAAACAAAATTATAAATTAATAAGACAAATATGTTAGTCTTTGTATTCTTAGTGACTAAAGTTGACAAAATCCAACAAAATATTTCTGTATTATAGAACATTGGTTTGACAAAAATAATCTGAAGATGTTTCAGGTGTTAGACAAACTGATGGGTGTTAGTTTTTACTCTTTTCTCAAATTTTACTGACCTAAGAAAAAAATGGTTGATTTTTATGTTAATTATGGATATTTTTAGTTTCGTTTATTGTGTTCGGTTTTTAGTGTACCATTATTCACAGATGTGTTATTTTAATTGTAAAAGTACTGAAATGTGCAACCTGCACTAGAAAGTGCTACACAAATAAAGCTGATTATTTTTTTAAAAATTAATGTGACAATCACTTGTTCCTCCTGAACCTCAGATTCAGGAGGAACAATGCGAGTTGCATCCTTGTCATGGAGCGATGGACCAGCTCTTTAACCTCACAAGGATTTTGGAGGAGGTCTTGAGAGTGTGACCAAACAGCCAGACACGTTTTGTGGACTTTGGGAAAGGCGTACGGTATCCTGTGGGGGTGCTGTGTGACTATGGAGTACTGGATTCGCTGCAACATGCGCTATGTTCTCTATATGATCAAAGCAGGAGCTGTGTCCGCATTCTCAGCATTACATAAGACCTGTTTCAGATGGGAGATGGACTCCACCAGGGCTGCCCCTAGTCACCAATCCTGTTTGTGATGTTCATGGACAGGATTTCAAGGCTCAGTCAGGGACTAAAGTGTGTCCGGTTAGGTGACCTCCCGAGCTGCATCTCTGCTTTTGCAGATGATGTGGTTCTGTTGGCTTCATCAGCTGGTGACCTCAAATACACACTGAGCAGGTTTGAGACCGACTGGGATGAGAATCCACACCTCTAAATCTGAGACCATGGCCCTCTGTCAGAAAAAGGTAGATTGTCTCCTCTGGGTGAGGGGAGAGTTACTGCCCCAAGTGGAGGAGTTGAAGTATCTCTGGGTCATGTTCACGAGTGGGGGAGAGTTGGAGTGTGAGATTGATAGACTGATTGGGGCAGCATCTGAAATTTTACAGATGTTGTACCGGACAGCCATGGTAAAGAAGGAGCCGAGCCAGAAGGTGAGGGTCTCAATTTACCAGTCGATTTACAGTTATCCTCACCTATGGTCATGAACTTTGGGTAATGAAAGAATAAGATCACGGATACAAGCGGCAGAAATGAGATTCCTCCGTCAGGTATCTGGGCTTACACTCCTGGACATGGTGAGAAGCTTGACTATCTGAGAAGGACTCGGACAGCTGAGGTGGTTCTGGCACCTGGTGAGGATGCTCCCTGGTCGTCTCCCTCAGGAGGGCTTCCAGGCACGTCCAACCGGGAGGAGGCCCCAGGGAAGGCCCAGGATACGCTGGAGAGATTATATTTCCCATATGGCTTGGGAACACCTTGGGATCCCTTGGGAAGAGTTACAGGACTTGGCTGAGGATAGGGAAGTAAGGGTTGAGCTGCTTGCCCTGCTGCCACCGCGATCCGGACAAACGGCTGACAGCTAATAAATCAATCAGTTTTTGCTTAAATACAATGAAAATGACTTATATTCTACATTAAACTAACTTTTACAAGTAACAATTATAAAAACTTGGAATTCCTAAATCAACTCCACGGAGCATTATACCAATGGGAATCATAAACATTAAACAGGTTAATCAAACTGATTAAAATAACTTAAATATCTGAATGTATTATTACCTTAGCTTTGGTAAACTGGACTACTGGCCCCAGTTCAGACACCACCTGGTTCCCTACGTGGATAAAAGGAATCCGACCTAGAAAACAAGACACAGACAAAGATCATCAGTAATCTTTTGATTATACGGTTACTTATAAGATGAAGTGACAAACTAAACCCGCCGTCAATCTGACAACCTGAGAATACTCAGAAAGTTGTGTTGTGCTGTTTGGATCGTGTAAATAAGTGTGCTTCAGAACAGCATTCAGGTTTTTCTCCAAACTACCTCAAAAAAAAAAAAAAAAAAAAAATACAGCAAGTAAAACATAATTTAAAAACAAAATGACTTAATTTGGCTACAAAATACAAATTACATGAAGTAACACTCACACAATGACAAACACTGAAATATCAACATTGCAAAATATGACAGGCTGCATTTATCGTTTTGTACTGAGATGAACACAGAGGGATGTTGACACCAAATGCTGAGAAACCGTGTTCAGATTTAATTTTTTAAATAAAATGTCATGACATGTCTGCAGCAGCTAGTGCACTAACCAGAAGGCGACATGTATTCAGCATTTGCTCTGCAAACCACCTGCACCGGGAGGCCGCACATCCTCAGGTAGACCTGCAGGGGCAAACGGGAGAGTGCCACCTAGTGTCAGTTCTGACTGTCGCTGAATAAACAGCGAGTACATTTTAGCAACATACAAAACAGCTCATGGACAGTAACACACTGACCCACCCACCCACACATATACAGACAGTGACACACAGTGCCTACAAAATATACTCAACACATACTTATTGTACAAAAACGAAAACATACGAGGTCTATTAGATAAGAAACCGACACTTTTATTTTGTTTTTAACTATATGGATTTGAATGACGTGCGATTACACCAATCATGCTTGAACCCTCGTGCGCATGCGTGAGTTTTTAAACGCGTATCGGTGACATCATTTCCCTGTGGGCAGGCCTTGAGTGAGATGTGGTTCAGCCCTCTTGGCTGAATTCCTTTGTTTCACACGCTGCTCGAGACGCCGCGCGTTGCTTTATCAAAATTTTTTCTGGACCTGTGAGGAATATTCGAGTGGACACTATTCCAGAAATTTAGCTGGTTTTCGGTGAAAAGTTTAACGGCTGATGAGAGATTATGGGGTGTTTCTGTCGCTGTAAGGACTTCCCACGGAGCGGGACGTTGCGCAGCGCTTCCAGGCGCCATCGTCGGCCTGTTTCGACCTGAAAACATCCTAATTTAAGGCTTAATTCACCCAGCACGTCGTGAGAGAACAGGGAAGATTCAGAAGAGGCCGGCATGAGGACTTTATGCAGACATTCCACTGTTTAAGGACATTTTGTAATGAAAGACATGCGCGCAAATGTGATGAGTTGTTTCAGTGACGACTCGGCGAATCTGTGTGCGCCACGACAGGAAAAACACCTCCGTGTTGAAAACCATTTGTAAAATTCAGGCGGCTTTTGATGGCTTTCAACAAGTGAGTAACTGAGAAATTGTTTAACAGCTTGGGCATGTTCCAACTTGCCCGTTAAGGTTTCCAACGGAGGTGTTTTTCCTGTCGTGACCCCCCCGCGGTCGGGACCGGCCCGACATGCGACTCTGCCCGCAAGTTCTTTCATTACAAAATGTCCGTTAACAATGGAATGTCCGAATAAACTCCTCATGCCGACTTCTTCTGAAAGTTCTCTGTTCTCTGACGACTTACTGGGTCAACAGAGCCTGAAATGTGGAAGTTTTCAACTTGAAACGGCGAGACGCTGCCGCCTCGAAGCGCAGAACGCCGTCAGGCGCCGTGGGCCGTCCTTAAAGCAACACTACCAGACCAAAATCTCTCATTAGCCGTTAAACTTTTTACCAAAAACCAGCTGAATTTATCGAATGGTGTCCACTCAGTTGTGCCTTACAGTTTTGAAAAAATTTTGATCAAACAAAGCAGCAGTCTCTGAGCCATTCCTAAACAATGAAAAAAATCGACGAGAGGGTGGGTCACTCCCCACTCAAAGACTGCCCACAGGCGAATGACGTAACCGACAGGCGTGAAAAAACTCTTGCATGCCCACGAGGGTTCAAGCATGTCTGATATCACACGTGATTCAAATCCATATGGTTTTTGAAAAAAATAATAAGGTCGGATACTTTTCTAACAGACCTCGTATGTCTAAAAAAAAAAATCTTTCAACATTATTACAAGAGAAATTCACATATTTTGAAATGATGCTGACATCTCTGGCTTATGTGGAGCCATATGACTGTAAAAGTGATGATGCAGTAGTGTTATATCACCGTTATTTAACATGTAGACATATAGCCTTCTTTACAGAGAGATTAAAGAGCATATTTTTAACATGAAGTACCTGATATATTTGTCAACATATAAAAGCCCAATGAGGTGAACAGATTTAAACAGGCATTGAATGAACGAATATACACAGGGTTCAGTTTCACCTGAACAGCCAGCGATGAGGCACAGTCTGACAGCAAGATCTGATCCTCTGTAAACAACGACAACAAAAAAAAAAATAATAATAATGATAATCCACAATCAGAACCATTTTAAAATGTAATTAGATATGTCTGGTTATAAAAATGACAAACGAATGGACAAACATCTCAGCTGTCCAATGCACCATCTTCATCATTTGATGTGCAAAACCTAAACATATTCAACTTATAAAAATATAAAACAGAATACAACAGAAAAATCACACTGAAGAAGCAGAAACACAAAAAAAATGTTTGGCAATTCATCTTCAGAAATAACAAAATTTTTCTGTTTTGTTTTTTTTTTTTAATCTGCTGATCACATAACAGATTGATTGAATAATTTTCTGTGTTTCTCTCTGTCTCTCTGAGTTTCACTCACCTTTCAGCGGCTGGTACAATGTAGCATTTTCAGGCCAGGGTTCTGCAGCTGGTAAACACAAACAAACCGGAAGGTCCAAACAATAATAAATTAGCTTATAGGGGTACATCATATCAGCAGTTACGCCAATTTAAATTTGTTAATACATACAAGGCAAATGTAAATTAATATGCAACACGTGATTATCACCCCACCCCCACACAAACAGTCTTAAAGAACGCTGATTTCAGGAATCTAATGCTAACAAACTTACTTATTTGAAGAAAAATGATCTGATAAAGTTCACGCAAATTCCTTTATCTCTATAACCCATGTAAAACTGATGTGTATTAATTGTATGCAATTTTGATTTTGTCATTTTTGGGGGGGGATTCAGTTGTTCAGATGTTTTTTAAAATATCATTCAACGGGTCATGCCATCTCAGTTCACCCAATGGGTTAGACCTCACCCCTCAGATTTTGGCGAAATTTGGTACATATGCAGTCTTTGGTGGGAAAAGGCTGATTTTCGAATTTCAGCTCAGTCGGACCAACGGTTCCATAGATATTGCCATTTCTTTTTTTCCCCACTTTTTTGTGAAAATAACGTGGCCTCTGAAATTCAAATAGCTCAACAACCAATGGTCTCATTTTCAAAAGTAAGGTATCATTGTAAAGGATTTTACATAAGGAATCTAAAGGTGACATTTATTTGATCTTCTGAAAATATTTAGGCATGAGGACCTTTTGAAATTGACAAATTGAGACAAATTACATTGTGACAGTCTTTCAGCGAATTTGTAGCCCCATGAATTAGTAAACAAAGGAAAACCTCTTTTCAGATTAAATAAAAAAAAAAAATAAATACTTAATAGGTTTAGAACCCAACGCTTGATTCGCACAAGACAACAAATGTGAACAATATTCAATGAACAGTGAATTGATCAGTTCACTCAAGAGTCACACAAGATATTTATTTTTGTTGTGTTTTTAGCAGTTAAAACTTTTTATTCATTATAAATTCCTGAAAGTGTCTAGCTCCAAATCCATAAAGGCTCCCGTCCCAGAGTGTGTGACCCACTGCACACGCACAACCGGCAGTACTGACGCAATCGCTGGTATGTGATATGTACACATGCAGATGAATGTCAACAACCAAATTATCTGTCATTTCAAAGCTTTTTTCCAGCATCTTGGGGCCCACAAAGGAAAGGAGAGATCTGTGACAAAGCTCACAAAATTATACCCCCCCACACTTGAATTAACAAACTGGTCAACCTGCGTACTGACGACTCCCAACCGGTCTGTTTATACATGTAATTTACAAACATGATATATAGGAAGAAAAAAGCATCATAAGTCCAGTTATCTCCTCTCCTTTTTCCTCACTTTGCCTGTATGACGTATGACACACAAACCCAGGCTGAGCACCAGCTGGTCAAATTGATGCTGATATCTTGCTGGACCAAGAACCATCATTTCAGTCTTATCAGAGTTTAAAAGTAGGACGTTACTAGACATCCAGCTTCTCACTGATACAAGACAGTCTTCCAGAGAATGTATGGGAATGAGATTTCCCTCAGTTATCGGCATGTACAACTGAGTATCATCAGCATAACAATGAAAAGCAATACCAAAAAGCTGCAGTATACACCCAAGGGGTGCTACATACAGGGAGAAAAGCAGGGGGCCTAAAACGGAACCCTGTGGAACCCCGAATCTCATGCCACTAAGGTTAGAGGTAGTGTTATTATAAAAAAAAAAAAAAACACACACTGAGAATGACTGGACAGGTATGACATCAACCACGCAAGGGCACTTCCAGTAATCCCAAAAAGATTCTCCAACCTATCAAGCAAAATATGATGATCCACGGTATCAAGGTGGAACACCTCTAATTTGGAACTTGGCTTGGGAAAGCGTGGCCTTAGAAGAGGAGGTGCAGCTTTATCAAGTGTAACTTTGAGCATTGAATTCAAGCCATCCGCAAGACTATCCACTGATTGAACATTCTCCAAACCTGAAGCCAAAATTTCAGGCAGTCTAGTTTTGAGTTCAGTATAGTTGAGGGTTTTATGCGTCGCCGCAGTAGTAGACAAGGCTTTCGCTCCACTAAACGCGGCAACGCAAATGTAAACCTAATAAATGAGTGGTCAGAGACCACTGAGCCAAGAGGCAAAATGTCGATATTCGTGACAGCAAGGCCACGTGCGAAACCAAATCCAGGGTATCTCCACTAATGTGCATCGAATCCTGAATGCATTGCTGGTATCCTAACGCATACACAAGTACAGTTGGGTATTGAGAACCGGTTCTTTTTGGGTATCGTTAAGAAAGTATTCGATCCACCGATATCAATAATCTTTTTGCTTAACAATTCCCTTATCAGTCCTCCAGAGCAGCCGTTGTTTTGAGGGTGTTTGTCGGGAAAATGATCATTCCTCTACGTCGATTACAGACCCTGCAGCGGCTCTGTAATCAACTGTTTCTGCAGTGTGACTCCACTTTGAAGCGTGAACAAATGAAGCAATGCTTCGATCCACTGGCTCGTTGATTCTTTCATTCGCTGCTCTTCAGAAGCAGCAAGTTGCTTCTTAACCCCTCTCAAAGCCATTAAAATATGTTAATCATGAGTCACTTTTGTGTGGATTAAAGTCACTAACTAGGACTTTTGTTTTGTTGCAGGTAAGAAATGAGAATCATATTCTGTTCATATTCTGTTCCACTGCACCAGCTCCAAGCGCTGTTCATTTCTCTGCCGAGACAGAGTCCACTCAGAATTAATAACTTCAAAACGAATTGCCGCTTTAAATAAAATGACACCTCTTTCCAAATGCTGTAACACAAACAACAAACCACAATTGACTAAAAATTTTTCCTCCAAAAATGAGACGTCCTGCCTTCTTTATGAATTACATGCTGACATGCAGCACAGTCAGCTGCAAGAGCTCAGCTCAGATGTATGGAAAGACATTCATGCCATTAATGTCTGAATGGAAATGCTTTTCACAAAAACTACAGATTTTGTTTATTTCTATTTATGTCCAGAGATCAAGGATCCACCATGTAGAGTTTATTATGTCCAGAGTTTAAGGATCCAGTGACCAATTTCATATTTACTTACTTTAAGACTCAATAAAATGTTTCTGACATAGAAAATCTATAAAGCCTACTTTTAGTACACAGAAAATTCATAAGAGGTGTCGATAAGGGAATCGATAAGGAATCGGATCTTTAAGCGGAATCAATAATGTATCGATATCTATAAAATCTTATCAATACCCATCCCTATCCACAAGTTCCATAAATTATTTGCAGAGGGGACCAGAGGGCTTATTTACACTTAACAAAAATATAAATGCAACACTTTTGGTTTTGCTCCCATTTTGTACGAGATGAACTCAAAGATCTAAAACTTTTTCCACATACACAATATCACCATTTCCCTCAAATATTGTTCACAAACCAGTCTAAATCTGTGATAGTGAGCACTTCTCCTTTGCTGAGATAATCCATCCCACCTCACAGGTGTGCCATGTCAAGATGCTGATTAGATACCATGATTAGTGCACAGGTGTGCCTTAGACTGCCCACAATAAAAGGCCACTCTGAAAGGTGCAGTTTTATCACACAGCACAATGCCACAGATGTCGCAAGATTTGAGGGAGCGTGCAATTGGCATGCTGACAGCAGGAATGTCAACCAGAGCTGTTGCTCGTGTATTGAATGTTCATTTCTCTACCATAAGCCGTCTCCAAAGGCATTTCAGAGAATTTGGCAGTACATCCAACCAGCCTCACAACCGCAGACCACGTGTAACCACACCAGCCCAGGACCTCCACATCCAGCATGTTCACCTCCAAGATCGTCTGAGACCAGCCACTGGGACAGCTGCTGAAACAATCGGTTTGCATAACCAAAGAATTTCTGCACAAACTGTCAGAAACCATCTCAGGGAAGCTCATCTGCATGCTCGTCGTCCTCATCGGGGTCTCGACCTGACTCCAGTTCGTCGTCGTAACCGACTTGAGTGGGCAAATGCTCACATTCGCTGGCGTTTGGCACGTTGGAGAGGTGTTCTCTTCACGGATGAATCCCGGTTCACACTGTCCAGGGCAGATGGCAGACAGTGTGTGTGGTGTCGTGTGGGTGAGCGGTTTTCTGATGTCAATGTTGTGGATCGAGTGGCCCATGGTGGCGGTGGGGTTATGGTATGGGCAGGCGTCTGTTATGGACGAAGAACACAGGTGCATTTTATTGATGGCATTTTGAATGCACAGAGATACTGTGACGAGATCCTGAGGCCCATTGTTGTGCCATACATCCAAGAACATCACCTCATGTTGCAGCAGGATAATGCACGGCCCCATGTTGCAAGGATCTGTACACAATTCTTGGAAGCTGAAAATGTCCCAGTTCTTGCATGGTCGGCATACTCACCGGACATGTCACCCATTGAGCATGTTTGGGATGCTCTGGACCAGCGTATGACAGCGTGTACCAGTTCCTGCCAATATCCAGCAACTTCGCACAGCCATTGAAGAGGAGTGGACCAACATTCCACAGGCCACAATTGACAACCTGATCAACTCTATGCGAAGGAGATGTGTTGCACTGCATGAGGCAAATGGTGGTCACACCAGATACTTTTTGTTGAGTGTATTTTACTGTTAAAGTCACCAATAAACAAAATGTTGTCCACACTAGCTGACAGGCTACAGATGAATGCACCAAATTCATCTAAGAATTCAGAATATGGGCCGGAAGGCCTATAAACAGTGACAAAATAACATGACTGATTTCCATATTTGTTTGTAAATACATGCTGAATTTCAAAATATATCAAGAGTCTTAATTATATTTGTTATATGGCTTTTAAAAACCATGCCCAGGATTTCTGCAAAGCAGTTTTATCACAATAACAAAAGTAGTTCAACGGATCAGTTGAAAAATGGCAGCTGATTCTGTCTTTACTGGGGGGGCGCTTGTTTTTTCTCGTGAGATCTGGCAACACAGCTTAACCTACATATCGTAAATAAACCTTTTTTTATTGTCATTGGCATTCTGTAAAATATTTAAGCTTTTCATTTAGTGTCATAAGGGACATGTTTTAGTTTCTATTTCACTGAAAATCTTTACTATCTGGCGTACCTCCAGTAAGCCTAAACTGCACTAACGTTAGCACAGACTCTAGCTGAGGCTACAGAGCTCAAAAAACAAACACTTTTAACATTTGCTTACCTGCCATCTGTGACACAAAAGCCTCTGCCGCAAGAGACATCACGATAAAGTAATATTTTACAGTTTAATAATGAAAGACAAACGAGGGTGAAGACCGCTTCACCGACCGGTCCAACCGCCAATAACGTCCGTGTGAAAACGAGAAGCTCTGAGTTCTTTGTTCCGCCCTGCAAAAGTTCACCTTCATCATGTTATCTGAAAATATTCTGGACCGTTAATCGGACGAAACATGTCAATGAAGACATTCGGGTTCTGTGCGAATATATAGAACGTTTGGAATTATTTAACATTTGATAAGTGCTTGATTGACGGGTCAGGAAGATGCACCAATACAGCATGTTGCCACATCCACCACGAGTGAATTTATTTAATGAATAATGTACAAAATACAAATAGATATATAGTGCACATAAAAATGCATGGATAACACAATAAAGTGTATTTATTTCCACTGTAGTCCATAAGAACTGACCTGGTGTGAAAGGTGGACATGTCCTTGGCCTTCTCCAGTTGCTGGTGTCCTCCACGTTGAGGTGTCCGTGTGTTGGATCGTGCACAGAGGAGTGTGCACATGGCCAAAACATAGCTGATGTCCACTCACAACGCAGGAGTCTCCCAACATAACTACGTGTTTGACACAAAATCATTCCAGTGATACCCGAGGAGTGCCTGAAGAGACCTGGTACCAAAGGCATCGAGTCTTCAGCTGTGTTCACTGGTCCCAAAGAATTTCTCACTCCCTGAGACATGAACATCCTTGCAAAGATAAGCAACTTTCACTGGACACAAGTACACTATTATTGGCCGAGCCCTTAACAAGTTTGTATGCCACAGTAAGATGCATCAAACTGAAAAAAAGGAAAACATATTTAACCTTTGACCTTTATATCCACTTTCAAAAATTGCTAAATTAGATCGTTATTTTTTGGGGGGGTGGCGGGGGGGCTCCCACCCAGTTTGACCTTGAACGTCCAGATGAAAAGCTAAACAGTCAGTAATATGACCCCCACAATTTCTAGAATAACCTGCTTTCTTTAAGGTCAAAGGTCACGGAGCTGGTCTCTGTATGCTGTCTGTCCACATGCAAACTCACAAATAATTTGTGGTGTTTATGTGTGTTCGCTTTATTATACACACTCTGTTTACCTTTTTACGTCAGAACAGTTTTATTTCCATAAGTGCTTCAGTTACTGTCTGTTCCTGTGACAATCAGTAATTATATATTTTAATCTGTCAAGTTTCATGACTAATGCCATATTGAATTATTATTATTATTATTATTATTATTTCTAAATTATTGATCAGATTAACGTCTGAATGATATTTTTCTGTTAGAGTGCAGTAATATGTGGTACCAGGTGGGGGCGCTCCTGACCGTCACACGGTATGTTCCATACCTGGATAGACCATGATTTTAAGACTTTATTTCTATTATTCTTGTCACTGTTTCATACATGATGTGTAATAAAACAATCAAATAAAGAGATAATTAAATAAATAAGCTGTAGTTCAGACGCGTGTTTGTAACGCACATTAATGCACAGTGTAAATAACATTTCTGCAGAATGCATGTCTTTAATCATGCAGAAGGAGAAGAAACGTGTGTGGAATGTATGTGTCTACCAGTAACTTGTATTTGGTAATGCTGTTGTGCATTCAAATCGAAGTTTGTTGTTGCTGATTGTGCAGTTTTCCGACATGACGCGTTGATTGGTCTGTTTTCAGGGGTTCTCTTCTCTTTTAGCTCTGTTCTGATTTCTCTGCACATTTAACTGCGTCTGCACAGGAAGACACCAATTACTGCTTCTCCGAGCTCATTTCCCTTTACGAGCCACGCACACGCGCTCGCGCGCATGCACGTACAAACATTCATTTTATCCTTGAGAAGGCGACGTGTCTGCCGCGTCAAATGGGGACTTGGTGTGTGAATTTAGATTGGATGGATGGATGGATGGATGGATGGATGGATGGATGGATGGATGGATGGATGGATGGATGGATGGATGGATGGATGGATGGATGGATGGTGAAACAGATGAACAGGCACAGGGAGAGTTGGACAGATAATTGGTTGGTTGGATGGATGGATGGATGGATGGATGGATGGATGGATGGATGGATGGATGGATGGATGGATGGATGGATGGATGGATGGATGGATGGATGGATGGATGGATGGATGGATGGTGGAACAGATGAACAGGCACAGGGAGAGTTGGACAGATAATTGGTTGGTTGGTTGGATGGATGGATGGATGGATGGATGGATGGATGGATGGATGGATGGATGGATGGATGGATGGATGGATGGATGGATGGATGGATGGATGGTGAAACAGATGAACAGGCACAGGGAGAGTTGGACAGATAATTGGTTGGTTGGTTGGATGGATGGATGGATGGATGGATGGATGGATGGATGGATGGATGGATGGATGGATGGATGGATGGATGGATGGATGGATGGATGGTGAAACAGATGAACAGGCACAGGGAGAGTTGGACAGATAATTGGTTGGTTGGTTGGTTGGTTGGATGGATGGATGGATGGATGGATGGATGGATGGATGGATGGATGGATGGATGGATGGATGGTGAAACATGAACAGGCACAGGGAGAGTTGGACAGATAATTGGTTGGTTGGATGGATGGATGGATGGATGGATGGATGGATGGATGGATGGATGGATGGATGGATGGATGGATGGATGGATGGATGGATGGATGGATGGATGGTGAAACAGATGAACAGGCACAGGGAGAGTTGGAAAGATAATTGGTTGGTTGGTTGGATGGCTGGATGGATGGATGGATGGATGGATGGATGGATGGATGGATGGATGGATGGATGGATGGATGGATGGATGGATGGATGGTGAAACAGATGAACAGGCACAGGGAGAGTTGGACAGATAATTGGTTGGTTGGTTGGTTGGTTGGTTGGTTGGTTGGTTGGTTGGTTGGCTGGCTGGCTGGCTGGCTGGCTGGCTGGCTGGCTGGATGGATGGATGGATGGATGGATGGATGGATGGATGGATGGATGGATGGATGGATGGACGGACATTAACAGGCACAAGTATGGGCAGATGGGTGGATTTATTCAGTCAAAATGACCCTGCCTTCTTGTGCGCTCTGCGTAATGTTGTATAAAAAGCGCACAGTATTTCACGCGCTCTCGGTTGCGGAAAGGCTTCAAAATTACTTTAAAGTCCAATTAAACTCCCTAAAATTAATACCTCGAATCTCAGAGGACAACGTCCAACACCTGATAGGTTTTATTTCAACTTTTGACGGACTTGAGACAGGATTTAGGTATCTGTGCCTTCGAAATGTGTGACCATAATACGTAGTAGTCTGTCATGTCATTCTGAAGCTACCGGATCATTTTGGAACCACCGTAGACAATTGGCGCAGCAGCAGCAGCAGCCTGCAAAACGGCTGGTTTCGGTGTTTAACAAACTGTCGCTGCGTCGTGATTAAATGCGTTCAGCGTCATCATTTATCTGCGCGCATTTAAAATCCTTTCATTTAAGAAGCGTTTCAGTTGAGACGTCACGAACAAGATATTTATCTTTGCTGCTTTCATGTGGCGTCATCAGTCAGTAAATTACGCCTGTAAAACAAATGTCGTTTTGGCGCAGAAAATAACTATGCAAAATGTGAAAAGATTTTTATTGATTTGATTTTTCAGTGAAGTGCTACTGACCAAGATACTATTTGCCTTAATACCACTGCTACAAACAACAGCATCAAAATAAGAACAACTCAGCCAAAACTGCACCACATAAAGATAAAATGCAAATTCTCATCTTTCACTTTATTTTTTTTTTATTGTTAACTTTAAAAGATCTGTGTTTTTACGAAACGTGTCCACATATAAAATTCTTACACAAGGTTTGTCATAACAACACTTATAAAAGTCAGGAAATACTCGCTACAAAGTATAAAATATTCAAATAACACAAATAAGTACTCGTGAATAATAGAAAATAATAGCATATTGAACTGGAATCATAGAAACAGCATTTAAAAAATACAACATGGTGTTTTTTTTAAAAAGACAATTTGACACATTTCGGTTAGGAATAAAACAGTTCAGAAAAATCTGTTAAATACAACCCTGTAATCCTGAGAAAATAAGATTTTACCGTCATTGTGCGCATGCACCCCAAAGTCGGACAATAAATTCTTCATGTGTACAAACGTGTAGTCATTATTTCACAAGAATCAGTGACCTGTTGGACAAATTCTGAAATGGCTATAGTCACTGTATTTTTATTTATTTATTTTTGCTTTTATTGATTTTATTTATAATTTTATTTTATTAATTTATTTAAGATGCCCGTACAAAATAAAAGCAAAAACATTCTTTGTTCAGACACAAACATATGTTTTTGGTGTTTCTGATCTTTATGGTATTAATTCCCTTTTCTCACCTTTACATGTCCGTTTGTAGGAGAGAAGAGGATTTGTAGTGTGCACATTATACACTGCCTACATTATGGCATTAGGTAGCTATGGTATAAAAACCCTGAATTACGTTTACCCTGTAAAAACAAAGAAATCAAAACCCTGTTTTCTCCTCAAGATCTTCTGCTCACTGAAAGACTGAATATTTGAATATTCAATTCTCTCATTGTGGAATACAAATAAAATAAGAATTCACGAATACAATAAATGATAAATGTGGTGTAATGTGGCTATCTACACATTTCAATCAAATAAAAGTACCCAGATGCAGCAGTTGTAGAGGGATAAAAACATAGTTCTCAGTAAATTAAAGCTTTAACATTTTAGAAACATGTAACATTGCCAGTTAATCACAAATAAACACAAAAAAACAAATGCACGTTTTTACGGTTTTTGGTTAAACATCTCCTAAATGTTACATAGGAAGGATGGTGCATGGAACTATTAATGCTTACGTCATAATCTACGCAACATTTGGGAAAGAAAAATCAAAGTTACACTTTGAACTCACTCATATTTGTAGGTAAATGTGATTTTTTTTTTTTAAGTTTCCTCATCAGTTTGCAAACATTGTTCATTCTATAATACTTATTAATAACATGGGAAATATTTCTCTTATGGAGTTACTTTTTTTGTTTTTATTTAAAGACACGTTTTCCTTTTTGATGAATTTTGTGGCAGTTTTTACATACACCGACCAACAGAGGAAGAGATCTGTTTGTCTGAGCTTCTGGAGGCGAGATATGTCAATAGATGTCGGATAAAACATTTGCTCAGATCTTGTACGTGTTGATAAATCCGTAAAAAAAAAAAAAAAAAAAAAAAAAAAAATCATTTTAGTGATAAATAACTTTTAGGATTAAAATATATTAAATAATGTTTATTTGTTGCTTTAACTGGCGATGTTTCACGTGGTTGTGCTGCATCTGGAAAATAAAAGTATTATTTTGCTTTGCACACGTTTGGGGAATCGCAACTTTTTTGGAGGAAGGTGGATGTGCGCGTGGCCGCTGTCTCTGGCTCCGGATCGCGCGCTCACACGGCTGCGATCACGTGACCGTCGTCGTCGGCGCTGTCGGCGGCTTTCTTGTTCTTGTTCCGTCCTTTGGTGTTGGGCAGCTTGTTGTCCTTCTTCCAGCGCATGCGCCGGTTCTGGAACCAAACCTTCACCTGCCGCTCCGACAGGCACAGCGCGTGCGCCACCTCCACGCGGCGGCGGCGCGTGAGGTACCGGTTGAAGTGGAACTCCTTCTCGAGCTCCAGAACCTGCTGGCGCGTGTAGGCCGTGCGCAGCCGCTTCGGCTCCGGACCCACGTGGTTCGGATTAACTACCAAAAAAAAAAAAAAAAAAAGCATACAGAACGAGAAAAGTATTTAGAGCCAGGAATATTCAATTATCCGGAGAAAAGTCTGAATGTTTTCAAACTTGAAACAAGACCATGATCTGTTTGTCCACTAAAAGATTCTAAACAATCATATCTCTAAACTGCTGATAAATAGGATTATTATGATTGGAGTTCTTTTGGTTTTCAAAATCTTTTCGTTCCATTTAAAAGGGATTTTAAGCGCTTGAATTTAATATTGGCTGTTTTAAAAGCTATTTTGTGGTTCTAAACAAATGCTAAAATACTTTAAGTTACGTTTCGATTCAATTCAATCAGTTTAAACAAGTTCACAAAAATACAAAGAAAAATAAATAAATAAATAAAATGTGTCCCCAAATCACAGTTTTTTGTTTGTTTGTTTGGTTTATTTATGTTTTGGTCAAATGGTTTTGAGCCGTATATAAACGGATGGCAGCGTGGGAGACCAGTGGTTCGTGCACTTGCATCGATTCAAGACCAACCGTGTCCATTCTTCACGCACCAATGTGGTGTTGCGTCAAGATGAGCATCTGGCGTAAAAGTTGTGCCAAATCAATACGCAGATCCATTCCGGATCCGCTGTGGCGACCCTACAGGGATAAAATGAACAAAACTGATCAAATAATTAACATTAGGCTTTTCTCAAAACGAAATTGTTAAACTGCCTTTTATCTGTCTGAATTTGAGAACAATAAAATATTTAGATGACAAAATGTAAAACAGATACTGGCTCGGTTACAACGTTTCCGATGGGAAATCGGTTTTAAACTGTAAATAGTTCAATTTGAGAAAATCCTTTTGATTTGTTCAAATAATTATCTTTGGAGTTTGAACAAGTAACGTGAAGGTATGTCCTTCTTTTCTGGGAAATAATCATCGTATATTCTGATATTATATATATATATATATATATATATATATATATATATATATATATATATATATATATATATATATATATATATATATATATATATATATATATAACACATAGATATCATCCAGTTTAATTACAGGCAGCTCTTATCCGAATTCCTAATATATCAAATACGGGTTTTGTGTCTTTATGTGTAACCGTTAATAAAATTCTACATTTTCTTCATGTTTAATTGAGCTTTAATTCAGCTTTATTTCCTGAAGCAAATAGATGCATGTTGAATTATGGTACGTGGAGTCCGTTTTAAAATCTCATTAAATAACGCATTTTAATTGCAAGTTAAAAATCCTAATTTGTGGTTTACCGGAAAGAGACCCGACAAACCATTTTTACTTTTAACCTGCAGCTCCTACTTCTTCTACTCGCACGCACGCGTACGCCCCCCGCCCCCGCCCCCGCGCACGCACGCACACACACACACACACACACACACACACACACACACACACACACACACACAGACACACACATTGTGACAGAGCCATAAAACTTTATGGTGGTGGGGGGGGGGGGGGTGCAATTCTCTGTGAGATCATAAATAACTCAACAACAAAAAGTGGTGCACACAAATGGACTTAGAGAGAGAGAGAGAAAGAAAGAAAGAAAGAAAGAAAGAAAGAAAGAAAGAAAGAAAGAGTGATGCCAGTAAAATAAAATAAAAGTAAGGTTGGCAAAGTAAATGTTTTGCTGGTCTCACCGTGCGCGACGTGCACTTTCTTCATCCAGGGGTAGACGACGATCGGCGCCCTGTCTCTGGCCTGGCAGGCCGCTCTCCGCTGCACCTGAGCGCGCTTGGCGCAGGTCATCCAGGCCTCGCGCTGCAGCTCCTTCCCGGGGCCGCCCGGCTCCCTGTAGCCGGGGTAGGGCGCGCCTCCCTGGGCCTCTCCGTCCTCCGTGTGACGCGCCTGCAGAGGCAGTTCATAGCATTGTTGTGGTGCGTACGGAGGCGGAGGGGGCTGCTGCACGGACGGGTAGTCCCCTCCGTAAGAGCCACTGTCCTGGGGGCTGTTGTAGTACCCCCCATGGTCACTAAAATTACTGTAATCTTCCTCACAAGGCGGGAACTGCGGCTCAGCATATTTACAGCTCAGCACATAGGACTCCATGATTGATTTATAGCGAGGCTGGTAGGAGAATACTAATTTTTCTTTCTCTCCCCTCTCTCTGTCTCTTTTCCCCCTCTGGCATCGAGCCATCCTGCGGCTGTCAAATAGACAGACGGCCGGGTGGGCCACGTGACCCCGCGGCCAACCAATGGGAGGCGTCACGTTGGGTTGTTTATGTCAGACGTAATGAGATAATTTGAAAAAGGGAACAAAGCGTTTATCATGGGACTAATGAAGACTTCTGTGGTGGAAAAAAAAATAACCCCAGAGTGCAAAACTATCTATCTATAGAGTCAGCATATTTAAGTGTTAAATTAACACTGCACTGTGTGCATATGGTGCCCATGCACAATTTAAATGAACCCCTTTGTAGTATTGAATCAACTTTACTGGAATGTTACACCAACACCAACAGAGTCAATTTACACTGTAAAGTTGATTTAACACTCCAGTAGAGTTGTTTTAACACCCTGTTTGTGTTGATTTAACATATCGATTTTGAATAGGACTCTATCTATCTATCTATCTATCTATCTATCTATCTATCTATCTATCTATCTATCTATCTATCTATCTATCTATCTATCTATCTATCTATCTATCTATCTATCTATCTATCTATCTATCTATCTATCTATCTATCTATCTATCTATCTATCTATCGAGTCAGCATATTTAAGTGTTAAATTCACACTGCACTGAGCGGGTATGGTCCCCACAATTTAAATAAACCCTTTTGTAGTATTGAATCAACTCTACTGGAGTGTTAAATCAACTGATGATCAACATCAACCAAGTCAATTTACACTATAAAGTTGATTTAACACTCCAGTAGAGTTGTTTTAACACCCTGTTCATTTGTGTTGATATAAAACATGGATTTTGAATAGGACTCTGTTCAAGGATTCTATCTATCTATCTATCTATCTATCTATCTATCTATCTATCTATCTATCTATCTATCTATCTATCTATCTATCTATCTATCTATCTATCTATCTATCTATCTATCTATCTATCTATCTATCTATCTATCTATCTATCTATCTATCTATCTATCTATCTATCTATCTATCTATCTATCTATCTATCTATCTATCTATCTATCTATCTATCTATCTATCTATCTATCTGTCTATAGCCCCGCCCCCTCTCGCCTTCTGAAAACTATAGATTTATGACTTTTCGCTGACACCCACACAGATGGTCGGAGCTAAAAAATTAATCTGGTCCATATTGAGGGCCACGGGGGCCATATTTGGCCTTGTGTGGAGTCAAAGGACAGACAACAAAGGCAAAGGGCCCCGCTATAAAGAATGGGATAAAAGGTTCCCAGACAGTGACTAGTAGTGGGCTTTGTTAGGCCGTGAGGTCAGCCCGGGGTGCCCCGTTCACCACCAACAACTCTGCTTTTAAAGAAGAAAAAACCCAAATGGTCGACGTAAAAAATGATACTAAAGCAAGCTGAAATGTGACAGGGTTAAAAAAAAATGAAGGTGAGTGTCCAAATAAGTGATAAGTGGGTTTTATACAAAATTTAAGGCCTCACAAGAAGAAGGAGGTTAATTGTATTCCGTGCACATTGCATTTGAATGATTCCGTCTTTCCCCCAAATTAGTTTGTTTCTTTTGCAGGATTTTAAAGGCGAGATGATAAATGTATCTTATTGAGGGAATGATGAGAATTCCGAGGCTTGCAGCTGCTCTCGGAATCTTCACCGCTCAGCCAATAACCTTTTAGTGTCTGTAGAAATAAATACGATTAAAAAGACAAAATATGGGTTATAGAAGACTTATAGAAGAATACTGAGCACACAGCAGCATATAACTCAAAAACCTGAGAGGATGGTGATGAAAGTTGGTGAGCAAGTTGTGCCAGGCACAAAAATCCGATACAACCAGGTCAAGACAGACTTGTATAGAAAAGGAGGACCACGAAGTCAGTGCAAAAAGTTTATTAAAGGTGCATAAAACAATGAAGAGACTAATTTTTAAATGTAAAGGTTGATGAAGATGTAACTAATGTTTCGATGTAAAGGTTACATCTTCATCAACCTTTACATTTAAAAATTAGTCTCTTCATTGTTTTATGCACCTTTAATAAACTTTTTTGCACTGACTTCTGTGTTGCACGTTTTTTTTTATTTTTTATTTTTTTTTTATGAATTTGATCCAGAATATATTTTGGATCCGGTATCCAGGAGAAGTTTTATGCACTGTCTGAGTGCCTTCTAGTTAGTCTTATGCAACCAACCAAACATAATCATAAGTCTTATTATAAAAGTTCTTATCCTTGTCCAAGTGGAGTGCAGATCATTGAAAGAAAGCAGCAGTGCATAACATGATCATTACAGAAGGTCAGTAATCACCAAGGAAACAGCAAGATGTTAAAATACCCATAACATTTACCAATAAAACACTGAAGTGAATAAAAAAAAAAGTTTTTCAACTGTGTACACATTCATAATTACTTAAATCATGATCATATTGGCACCTCATTTATTTAATTATTGAAGCCAATTTACTGCTGTATTTACTTATTTATTCATTCTTTTGAGTTGCACTTGTTTTATGTTTTGCTGCACATGTTCCATTCACTGTACAATAAGTCAGACTGGACTGAATTGAATTTAATCTAATCAAATTGGATTTAACTGGATTGAATTGTTATGGATGGCAGAGGTGGACATTATCATAATCCGTGGACACGCAGACCTCCAACTCCTGCACTGTCTCATGAATCTTACTGCGTTTCTGTTTTTCATTGGAATTTTTAAACCACAGCAGACCAAACAGACCTGGACTCCAATGGGAAAACATTCATTTTCCACCACTTAACCCTGATACAGTAGTTCATGGTAATGAGCTGCTGTGTGTCCCAGGCTCTCCTCCTCCTCCTCCAGCTCCTCCTGAGGGAGTCCAGATGGAATACACAGTGTAATCCCTACAGCATGTTCTGGGTTTATCCTGGATGCTCCTCCCAATTGGACTTCCCTGGAAAGCCTCCAAAAGCAGGCATGTTGGTGGGGGGGATTCTAACCATGCAGGAGGCATCTCTTCCAGCAGTTCTTCTCTGACTGACCTCCTAAAGTTTGTCCCTGTCACCAGAGTATCAGTTTTACAGAATGAAGTGACGCAATCTGCTCTTTAACCTGTTTAAGCACTTCAACATGTGCAAACCATTCAGTTGCCTTCAGTGCAACAACCGCCAGCTGTTACAGAAATGTCTCTTAGACCTTCTAGGAACATTTGTAATTGCAGAAAGTAAGGGGAGGGGGGATGGAACAAGAGAGGCTTTTACCTCACAAAATATACAGAAGACAGAGTCATCCCCTCACAGGGAACTGATGGAGTGTGGATTTGATGGATGCTTTGTCTTCGCCCACAGACTCCCCTAGAACCCAATCTGTGACTGAGGTAGCTCCACACACATTCGGTTCTACAGGGTATCTGTGGATGAAGGTATCACGGCTGGATGCTGATGACTTCTTTTGGTCCTTTGCAGCCATAATTCATCAGGACTTTTTTTCTAAAAAAAGAAAAAAAAATTAACAACAGCGTTCAGACCACCAATCAATCAATCAATCAATTTTATTTATATAGTGCCAAATCACAACAAACAGTTGCCCCAAGGCGCTTTATATTGTAAGGCAAGGCCATACAATAATTACGTAAAACCCCAAAGGTCAAAACGACCCCCTGTGAGCAAGCACTTGGTGACAGTGGGAAGGAAAAACTCCCTTTTAACAGGAAGAAACCTCCAGCAGAACCAGGCCCAGGGAGGGACATTCTTCTGCTGGGACTGGTTGGGGCTGAGGGAGAGAACCAGGAAAAAGACATGCTGTGGAGGGGAGCAGAGATCAATCACTAATGATTAAATGCAGAGTGGTGCATACAGAGCAAAAAGAGAAAGAAACACTCAGTGCATCATGGGAACCCCCCAGCAGTCTAAGTCTATAGCAGCATAACTAAGGGATGGTTCAGGGTCACCTGATCCAGCCCTAACTATAAGCTTTAGCAAAAAGGAGAGTTTTAAGCCTAATCTTAAAAGTAGAGAGGGTGTCACCACGTGCATGTTCTCGTTGTACGGCCCACAGTGAATCAGTGTCACCGTTGGATTTATTGAAACCATTAATGTTACAGTTGCAGGTACAGTTTTGACATCAGTTGCTCCTGAGGGGATACTGCATTAATTATGATACATTTTGAGAGGACACGGTGTCCCGTCTCTTTGATATTGACTGTCTCTGGGATAGAAAGACAATTGATTTTTGCCTCATTGAACACCTTTTCTTTTCAGGTTCTACCAATCTGATCACAGAAATATTACCAAAATATTCAACTCAATCTCACGGCAGTTTGTGATGACATTACGAAAAGTACATTAATGTATTGGGTCATGACAGGGACATGAAAATGGGGGCTTTTCATGACAGGGGCATGAATTCATTGTGGGGTGATGGGGGGTGTCTGGGAGGATTACGGTTAGGGTTAGGGGAAGGTAGACACTTACGTTATGGTTATGGATAGAGTTCAGAGAAGGGGGAGAATTCTAAATCACAAAATAAAAAAGTGTCACAAAAATGGGGGGCTTTTTGTGTCAGACACAAATTCTTTTTGTGATGGGGAGCATGAAATATAGGGTGACTGGGGTCTGGGGAGGTTATGATTAAGGTTAGGGAAGGGTAGACACTTACGTTATGGTTGAGGTTAGCCTTAGGAGAAGGGGGAGAATTATAAATAGCAAAATTTAAAAAAACATGTCAAGAAAGTGGGGTGCTTTTGGTGTCTGGGGCAAGAAAAGTGAGACTGGGCTGGTTTGTGATTGCATTACGAAAAGTAAATTAATCTATAGGTTGTGATACCATCAAAAAATGGGCTGCTTTTCATGACGGGGATACGAAATGTGGGGTGACAGGGGTCTGGGGGGTTAGGTTTAGGGTTAGGGGAGAGTAGACACTTACGTTATCATTCTGGTTAGAGTTTGGTGAAGGGGGAGAATTATAATTAGCAAAATAAATTTTAAAAACGTGTCATGAAAATGGGGCACTTTTCCTGTCGGGAACACGGAAAAAAGTTACACTGGGCTGGTTTGCGATGGCATTATGAAAAGTAAATTAGTCTATGGTTTGTGATACCATCATGAAAAATGGGGTGCTTTTCGTGATGGGGCCAAGAAATGTGGGATGGCGGGGTGTGTGTGTTTATAAATAGAGGATGTAAATAGAAGATTATAAATATTAAAGTAAAAAAGGCGTCACAAAAATGGGGCACTTTTTGTGACGGGTGGACAAAATAAAGCGTGAGACAACAAAGTGGTGAAATTTATTTTGTTGTGTGTGACTCAGTCAAATCTGTCCAAAACTGAGGTGTTTTATTCTTGACGAAGACAAAACCTCTCCACTGTGCTGAACCCACATTGGCTCAGCGTACTTAATTTAAACAGTTATGACCTTGAGTTTGACTTTTCAAGGTCATCTGCAGTCAAAGGTCATTTGACCAATTAAAAAGTGATGTGCTTTGATTTCCAAAATAGTGTTTAATTGTTCGCATACTATGTGTGTCTTTAACCAGTTCCTTGGCATAGCTGTTTTAAATATGACCTTTCAAGGTCATCAAAGGTCAATTGTCATGTGGCAAAGAGAAAGGTGACATCATAATAGTAACCTTTGCTGTATCTTTGGTCCAATTTGGTCCAAACTTGGTCCACCAAGTTTGGACCAAATTGGACCAAAATGAGTTATTTTGTTCAAACACAGACAGACATCCACACAATAACCCTATAAAACAAATAAAAGATGCAGCTATACAAACAAGTTGAGATATGCCAACCCAACAAAGCAGCATGTTGAAACCATGGGGCGAAAAGTGCGACATGCACACAAAAGTATTCGTATCGCCAAATGTTATGAATCAAGGGCAATTCTAGGGTAATAGAATTATAATTACAGCAAAGTTTTAATGGCAGGCTTAAACATGGCCAGATATTGCTGTCACGGCAATACTGTTACCATAAAATTGCCCCAACTCTTTTGGAAATTGCATTTTGTTGTAACCGTAACACCAAAAATGTCTCCTCTACCAACATACCAATGGACCTCATACTCTACTCTTTTAAGAGGCCTCACCAAAATACATAACATCTGTCCATAACTTTGGAGACACCCCGCTGAAAAATAAACACGGGTAGTTACATAGTGATATAGTGGAGAAAATCATTTGCCAGAAGTGCAAAGCTTCCCTCATCCACATGTGTGGAATCATGAAAACCAATGCATGAAACATTTAATGCTCTATAATGTTGAAAACGACAGTTTTACTGGTATTTCTGCTCCTGGGTATGTGAACATTCTTGACCTCCAGGGTCTTTCTTGTGCTTGTTTTGACCACATGCATGTGGTGTTCCAGACCCAAATGACTGCAACACCACTAATATCTCTTAAAAATGACAAAATGTACTCAGCAAGCAGCTTATAGTCTATCATCAGAGTTAATTGACCTTTTTCTGATCTTCGGATCACTTTCATATACCTGTACGCTCCATGTGTCTCCATTCAGCCGTCATGAAGTAGTAAAGCAAATAACACAGTCATGGTTCTGAGTTTTCTAATGGGTTCGATGGATTGCAGCAACATCTTGACCAACATGTGCAGGCAGTGGTATGTCTACCAACCGGTCAGGTTTCACATCACCACTGGGGGTAGTGGTGCACACCGGATCAGAAAGTGCAGCACACAAGAAGCCTGAAGTGTGAATAGATTTCAGCCTGTTATTACATCACCAAGGATGTGATAAAGTCATCAGTGTTTATTTATTTGTCTGTCTGTCTGTCTGTTAGCAGGATTACGTCAAAACTACTGCATGGGTTTTTACGAAATTTTCACCACAGATAGATATTAGACCATGGAAGACTCCATTAAATTTTGGAGTTGATCTAGAATCCAGATCTGGATCTGGAATCTAGATCAAGATTTCACTTTATATAGACTTTGAAGGATTACATTAGAAAAAACCTACATCATGGACTCTCAACCAATTTGCATCACAGATAGATATTAGGGCATGCAAGACTCCACTAAATTTTGGAGGAAGATTTCACTTCATGTAGGCTTTGAAATATTACATCAAAACTACTTCATGGATTCTCACCAAATTTTTGCCACAAATAGATATGTAGGACATGGAAGACTCCATTAAATTTTAGAGGTGATCCAGATCCGGATCGGGATTCTGGATCAAAATTTTACTTTATATAGGCTTTGAAATATTACATCAAAAGTACTTCACCTGTTCTCACCAAATTTGCACCACAGTTAGATATTAGGCCATGGAAGACACCACTGAATTTTGGAGGTAATCCTTATTCGGCTTGGCAGACTTCAGAAATTTCAGATTGCTCTTGTCTCTTTAGGTTTTTGTTAGGGTTGGGGCAACTAATGGTTTTCATTTGTTGACTAGTCGGGTACCATTAGTCATCCACTAGTCATCTAGTTTCTAAATGTGACATTGAATGAATTGAATTTTGACTCTTCATGGTAAAACTAGGGAGGGGTGTTATTCCAAACATTTTTGAAATCTATACATTTTGCATGGAATATGGAAATATACGAGGTCTATTAGAAAAGTATCCGACCTTATTATTTTTTTCAAAAACCATATGGATTTGAATCACGTGTGATTACATCAGACATGCTTGAACCCTCATGGGCATGCGAGAGTTTTTTCACGCCTGTCGGTTACGTCATTCGCCTGTGGGCAGTCTTTGAGTGAGGAGTCGTCCACCCGCTCGTCGATTTTTTTCATTGTTTAGGATGGCTCAGAGACTGCTGCTTTGTTTGATAAATTTTTTTTCAAAACTGTAAGGCACAACTGAGTGGACACCATTCAATAAATTCAGCTGGTTTTCGGTAAAAATTTTAACGGCTGATGAGAGATTTTGGTCTGGTAGTGTCGCTTTAAGGACGGTCCACGGCGCCTGACGGCGATCTGCGCTTCGAGGCGGCAGCGTCTCGCCGTTTCAAGTTGAAAACTTCCACATTTCAGGCTCTGTTGACGTAGTAAGTCGTCAGAGAACAGAGAACTTTCAGAAGAAGTCGGCATGAGGAGTTTATTCGGAGATTCCATTGTTAACGGTCATTTTGTAATGAAAGAACGTGCGGGCAGAGTCGCATGTCGGGCTGGACCCAACCGCGGGGGGTCGCGGCAGGAAAAACACCTCCGTTGGAAATCTTAACGGGCAAGTTGGAACATGCCCAAGCTGTAAAACAATTTCTCAGTTACTCACTTGTTGAAAGCCATTAAAAGCCGCCTGAATTCTACAAATGGTTTTCAACACGGAGGTGTTTTTCCTGTCGCGGCGCACACAGATTTGCCGAGTCGTCACGGAAACGACTCGGCGAATTTGCGCGTACGTCTTTCATTAAAAAAATGTCCTTAAACAGTGGAATGTCCGCATAAATTCCTCATGCCGGCCTCTTCTGAATCTTCTCTGTTCTCTCACGATGTCCTGGGTGAATTAAGCCTTAAATTAGGATGTTTTCAGCTCGAAACAGGCCGACGACAGCGCCTGGAAGCGCTGCAGGACGTCCCGCTCCGTGGGAAGTCCTTACACCGACAGAAACACGCCATAATCTCTCATCAGCCGTTAAACTTTTCACAGAAAACCATCTTAGTGTCCACTCGGATATTCCTCACAGGTCCAGAAAAAATTTTGATAAAGCAACGCGCGCCGTCTCGAGCAGCGTGTGAAACAAAGGAATTCAGCCGAGAGGGCGGGACCACATCTCACTCAAGGCCTGCCCACAGGGAAATGACATCACCGACGCGCGTGAAAAAACTCACGCATGCGCACGAGGGTTCAAGCATGATTGGTGTAATCGCATGTCATTCAAATCCATATAGTTAAAAAAAAAAATAAAAGGGTCGGTTTATTATCTAAGAGACCTCGTACATGGAATAAACCATAACAGTATAATTTTTGGGTCATTTGGTTCCAAACACCCATATGGATGGAGTGTTTGAAAATTTCAAGTAATGCGTGTGTCGTATATGTGCTGTTGACGTAGAAAACCACTCTGTTGCTTATAATTAGTTCATTGTGGTCATGTCATTCTTTACATGTGATGATTATACTCAACTGATGTTCCTGAAATAAAAACTACATAGATTTTGTTTGTTACAATTGATCGTAACATATGTACTGAAATTAGATTTTTGTCAATTACTCTTAAAAAACACCAGATAGGCTTATTGTTACTATAGAAGTTGAATATAAACTTGGGGTCAAACAACATTTGGAGCCAAATTTCAAGTCTCTAGGTGCAGCGGTTCTCAAGATATGACATTTGCGTCAATATTTTTGGCGATTTTTGAACCCGATATCTTCACTGGCTCCGTCCATATGGGTTTTTGGAACCAAATGACCCAAAATTTATCCTGCTATGGTTTATTTTGTGTATATTTCCATATTCCATGCAAACATTTATAGATTTCCAGTTTTTTTTTTTAAATAACACCCCTCCCTAGTAAAACTCAAATATGACATTTATTTTAACAAATATAAGTACCAAATCACAAATACAAAAAAAAAAAAAAAAAATCAAAAAACAAAAAACAAAACAAAACAAAAAACAGCATTAGCATGAAGACAATACCGGCATTCATTTACTAGGTATAGTAAGTCATCAGTATCATAGGTATAGGTAAAGTCATCGGATTTGTTTCTGGTCCTTATAGGATTTATAGGCTCTAGAATAGGTCAAAAAGTCAATAAATTTTAGGAATTGGCAACACTGAAACAGAGGTTGCTTAGCAGACAGGATGAGGTGGTGCAAATTCAAAATAAGGGCCACTCAGATTTGTGGCTTTTGGTGAGGCACGTTCTTCTGGAATATACCTTTCCTGCACAGCAAAGATGGAAGGCAACATAGACCTAATGCATATTTTACACATTGCATTTTTAAATTATATCTAAAAATACCCCATCCTCAGCATCCTTCTGCCTATATACCCTGGGTTCCTCCTCTGCACTTGTCCTAACCATCTCAATCTCTCCTCTCTGACTTTGTCTCCAAACTGTCCCACCTGTGCTGTCCTTCAGAAATGTTCATTCCTAATCCTGTCCATCCCCATCACTCCCAATAGAATCGCAACATCTTCAGCTCTGCCACTTGTCTTTTTGTTAGCGTCACCATCTCTAAGCCGTACAACATAGCTGGTCTCACTACTGTCTTGTAGACTTTCTCCTTCACTCGTGCAGATATTCTTCAGTCACAAATCACTCCTGCCACCTTTTGCCACCCACTCCACCCTGCTTGCACTCTCTTCTTTACCTCTCTCTACCACACTCTGCATTACTTTGGATAATTGACTCAAAGTTTTTAAACTCATCTACTTTCACCACTACTACTCCTTGTAACTGCACTATTCCACTGGGCTCCCTCCCATTCACACACATGTACCCAGTCTTGCTCTTACTGTCTTTCATTCCTCTTCTCTCCAGAGCATATCTCCACATTTCCAGGCTAGACTCAACCTGCTCTCTACTCTCCGTACAGATCACAATGTCATCTGCAAACATCATAGTCCATGGAGACTCCTGTCTGATCCTGTCTGTTAATCTGTCCATCACCATTGCAAACAAGAAAGGACTCAGAGCTGATCCCACCTCCATTTTGAATGAGTCTGTCATTTCTACATGTATCCTTGTACATGTCCTGCACTACTCTAACATATGTCTTTGCCTCTCCAGACTTCCTCGTACAATACTACACCTCTTCTCTTGGCACCCTGACATTAGCTTTCTCTAAATCCACAAACACGCAATGTAAATCCTTCTGGCCTTCTCTATACTTCTCCACCAGTATTCTCAGAGCAAACATTGCATCTGTAGTGCTCTTTCTCGGCATGAAACCATATTGCTGCTCACAGATATTCACCTAGCTTCTACTACTCTTTCCTATAGCTTCATGCTGTGGCTAATCAGCCTTAGTCCTCTGCAGTTACTACAGCTCTGCACATCACCCTTGTTCTTAAAAATAGGAACCAGCACACTTTGTCTCCACTCCTCAGACATCGTCAGACATCCTCTCACTTTCCAAGATTTTATAAAACAATCTGGTTTGAAACTCCACTGCCATCACTCCGAGACATTTCCATGCCTCCACTGGAATATCCTCTGGACCAACTGCCTTTCTTTTCTTCATCCTCTTCATAGCTGCCCTCACTTCATCCTTACTAATCTCTTGCACTTCCTGATTTACTCTCTCCATATCATCCAGCCTTTTCTCTCTCTCATTTTCTTCATTCATTTGCTCCTCTAAATACTCCCTCCACCTTGTCAACACACTCTCCTCACTTGTTAGAACTTTACCACCTGTATCCTTTATCGCTCTAACCTGCTGTAGATCCTTTCCAGCTCGGTCCCTTTGTCTGGCCATTTGGTACAAAGTCCTTTTCTCCTTCCTTACTGTTCGACTTCTTGTATGGCTCAATATGTGCCTTTTTCTTAGCTTTTGCCTCTTCTCTATTCACCTTGTGTCGCATCTCCTTGTACTTCTGTCTATCTTCTTCATCTCTCCCACTATCTCAATTCTTTTTGCCAACCTCTTTCTCCTTGTGCTTTCTTGAACATCTCCATTCCACCATCAAGTCTCCTTGTCTTCCGTCCACTGTCCAGATGTCACACCCAGTACCTTCCTAGCTGTCTCCCTCACCACATCTGCAGTACTTTTCCAGTTGTCCAAAATTGCTTCTCCTTCATCCAGTGTCTCTCTCACTTGCTAATTAATTTCACACAACAGTCTCCTTCATCTCACAACCTACCTGTGGGGCATATGCACTGATGATATTCATCATCACCCCTTCAATTTCCAACTTCACACTCATCACCCTGTCAGACAGTCACTTAACATCCAACACACTTTTAACATCCTCTTCCTTTATAATGACCCGACACCATTTCTCTTCCTAAACCCACCACCTGCGCTCCTGCTCTTACGTCCCTTCCACTTGGTCTCTTGCACATACAATATGTTTTACTTTCTCCTCTCCATCACGTCAGCCAGTTCTGTCCCTTTCCCAGCCATCCTGCCAACATTCAAAGTCCTGACGCTCACTTCCACCCTTCTAGTTTTCCTTTTTTCCTGCTGTCTCTAGACACGTTATCCTCCTCTTCTTCTTCGTCTTCTTTGACCAGCAGTAGTTCAATTTTCGCAGGCACCCTGCTGGGCACCGGCACCAGTGTCAGTCATAGTTAACCCGAATCTCGACCAATCCAGTATAGAAATTTGATTTGTACTCTGCATCTTTATTTTGGCTTGTTTTATGCCGGATGCCCTTCCTGATGCAACCCTATTCATTTATCCGGGCTTTGGACCAGCACTGAGAATGCAATGGCTGCACACCCCAGGAGGCTTATCTTGTGATTTAAAAACATAACCCTGTGACATGTAACTAATTACCCCCCCAACAATGATTAGGATTAAATACACAAAAGATCTTTTGGTAAGTCCAAGTCCCTACCAGTACCTGCATAATTCAAACCGTGGTTTTGAACACTGGCAGAAGTATCTCGGACAGTCTGGTGCACCATGACCTTCCTCTTCTTCACTTCTGTCTCTATGCCAATGCAGTCAGATTTGCATATTGATTTGGCACAAGTTTTACACGGTATGTCTTCCACATTACGTGGAGAAGAGTGATTGGTGGTCTTGGTCCAGGAATAACCTGTTTTGGAAGTAAGTGCACTGATCATAGGGCCACCATGCCTCCTGAGTTACTGCAGATTGCACATTCCTGCATGCTGCATGCTTGTCTTTGTGCTGTTTACTTGAGAAACTATTCATAAAAGGAAGCATCAATAAAAATTTTGACTATGCTGAACTATTTACTACTCAAAGGTTTATAGCAAAAAAGGGCAAAATATTGTGAAAAGCAATCCAATTTATCCAATCACTTAGAAAATAAAAGCACCAAAAACACTCTGCGACCCAGAACAACTTTAGATTAAAGATTTTAAAGATTACTATCACAGCTGCCATATAATATTCTTGCCTACTGTGCAATTATTGACTCACGCAATCTCAGCTGTGGTGATAATCAAAAAGTTCTCCCTGTCATAAACTCTTGTTTTATGGTTTATTTCTCTGTGTTAACAAAGATAGCTGTAAAATTTAACAGCGGAAGGAACCCAAGCTGTTTTATAGCCACCAAACATTTGCCAGTAAGCCCACAATGGGAAATGACATCATCATTCTGGAAGCATACAGGTGAAGCAGGGGCGTAACTAGACTTTTCTTAGGAGGGGGTCCCGAATGAGTTACAATTACATCTACATGCATGTAAAATAAAGGTATTATTATGTATTAAATAATCCTGCTCTTAATTATTAGAGCATGCAGAGTGTTTGATTGTGAGCAGGATATCTTAAAGACATCAGAATGGATTTTATTTAAAGAAGTAAAACTTGGTTTAAGGGGAAGTTGATTTGATTTTGAAGTAGAAGGGACTTCAAGTTTTACTGATATTTTCAGAAAGTCTGGTACTTGTCATGTCAAAATTTGGCTAGGTGCACAGTTTGTCAATTTTGTAACAAAAACTTTTTTGATTTTTTTTTTAACTCTTTGGTCAACATCTCAGCAACCATTTAATGAATTTCCTTTTTCTTTGTGACTATAATGTACATAATAATATACCTATTTTGAAAGTGGGCACCAAGTTATGCAGAAAAAATCATTAATAATTCAGAATTCATATTTTGAATACAGCCTTTGTTGCCCCCCACTGGTTGCATTGGGGGCCATGACATTTGGCAGCCCTTGGTTCACAGAAAGGCTCAGTATTGAATTGGATGATCGTCTCTCTCTTTGCATCACCAAAGTTGCGACTGCTGGGTATTGTTTTCACTAGTGTGTGTGTGTGTGTGTCCAAGATAACTGAAACAGCTGGATGGATTTCCTTCAAACTTGGTGCGAATATTACTTTGGTAGGGATCTAAAGTTGATGAAAGTTTTGAGTAGTGAGGTCAAAAGTCAAGATCAAGGAAATAACCAAGAAGCCCAGAAGGATGATCTAAAGCATATATTGATCAGCAAAATGTTTGTGATTGACTGGCATAAGTGACTTCATAATGCAGTCACACAGACATCATATAATGAAATCACCAAATACACCATTAAAAACAGATGTATATTTACTTGTACATTTATATTGTAGTGTGTATAGTAAGCAGGGTGTACATCAGCCCTGTGATGGCTCACAGTGTTATCACCAGCTTGCATTAATTCTTTGGTAGAACTGGTAGAAAAACAGCAAATAAACTTCTTGTCAAAGTAAGTTGTGTTGAGAACTTTGTACATAATTCATCTCAAAAAGCCAAAACAACAACTGCAAACTGGAACTTTTCATTGGGGCCCTTCATGCCACATCGAATGTCATCATGATGCACCATCATCAAATCAAATCAAATCAAATCAAATCAATTTTATTTATATAGCGCCAAATCACAACAAACAGTTGCCCCAAGGCGCTTTATATTGTAAGGCAAAAGCCATACAATAATTACAGAAAAACCCCAACGGTCTAACGACCCCCTATGAGCAAGCACTTGGCGACAGTGGGTAGGAAAACATGGAGGAACTTAGCACCATGTGTGCAAAAAGTATGCAGCAACTTCTCAACAATGCCATTAAAAACACAGAGGGGTCCACCAGCCCCCCATGACTGGAAATTACCAACAATTTGGCAATAAAATTCCTATAATTATAAATATTTGTAACCATTTCAAGCCAAAGACAAGCAAAGGTGACTTTGCCCTAAAATAATTTGTTTCTGTAGCAACAAACCAGTGCAATTAATGCAAATGAGGAAATATGACACAGAGCATGAGGTTTAAAATTACACGTGTGGATAAAAATGTGTGATTTGCACAAATTGGCACTTTTTAGTTTAAAAAAGAAAATTCAAATATTCTAAAACGATCATTTTTTTTCCCCTCTCACATGAATTCCGTGCCGAATGAAGGTGTGAACGGTGGCGTGTTGGCATTAATCCCGTGCTCAATAATGGTCTGAACAGTGAGGTCATTAGCTGTGAATGGGGGCCCCCAGATCTGAACTTTTAGACTCCTTTTAGAAACAACAAGAGCCGAGCGATGTTTTTTTGAGTGTTTCAAAGAGCATTCTTCTTTAAGAATGTCGTCAGGTCACCGCGGGGTCAATCAGAATCATTGACCGCTGCTTCACCGCCGGTCCATTCGTCCATTAGTGCCCCTGCTGGACGGGGCCGCTGGCTCCGGGGACCACGCAGAGTTCAGTCGACCTGCGGGAGACGCGGGGCCTTTGTCCTCTGGTCCTCGCTCTGTTAGATATTAAATATAATCCAATAATTCTCTGTTATTAATCCGCGCCGATAAAATCTCAGTTATTAACTGATCAGCGGTATTTTCTGTACGTTATAAGCGCAGTTTTTGGGAAATAAAAATTGTATTTATTTATTTATTTATTATCCAATAAGACATAACCTGCCGGTCATTCTGAATAATCAGTATTGATTTTTTTTTTCCATTATTATTATTTATTCATTTGTTTTTTTTGGCTGCCTTGTTAATTTTCAGTCTGTAATCGACACTAAAGCGGTTATTTGGTGTCTTCAGCGGTTCTCTCTCTGCGGTCTAAAAGCCATTCAGATGTGGCTTTTCTTTCTGGGGTCGTTTCACTTTTTCATCTTAGACAGGCTGACCGCCGGATCACCCCTCCGCCCCCGGACCTCTGCCGGGTCAAAGCCGAGCCGAGAGCGACCGCAGGCCCGCATGGGAACCCGCAATCCTGTTGCAAAAAATAAAATAAAATAAAATAAAATACAATAATAATCTCATCTGCATCGATATACAAACTCACTTCGTTCTGTTTCTTTTGTAATAATTTATCTCCCTGAGGAACACCGATTTTTTTTTTTTTGTTCCACTGCACATGCGCAGATTCCGATTATAATTTAAATTTCTCCAAATGCAGCTCTTAAACGAACATATTCACATGAATGAAACAAATACACACACTTGAAACCGACTAAAGTATAGCTAGCTACAGTCTATTTTGCTTTTTAAATGCAAAAGTGTTTCACTCGAAATTAAAAGGTTTAATAACTTTTTAATTACTGTGCTGCCACGTATTTTAGAGCATTGTATCATTTCTACCATGTACCACCAGTTCTTTCCTACTCCTGATTTTTGTCTAAACACGGTATGTTTCCGTCATAAAACACGTAATTAATAAAATAAATAAATAAACACATTGAATTAAATTAACAAATACGTGTACACAATAACCTATGTTTAGTTCTAAAACAAACAGAACAATAAATCCAAATAAATTCGCCTGTAAACGAGCAAATTATTATAAACAGCACCAATAATACAGCATGAAATTATAAAAACACATATAAGTTGGGGTCTTCACAGTTTATATAAAGTTTCATACACACAATTTATTACTAAACGGTTTAAAAATTGAGATATCCCCCCGCCCCCGCTGTTCTCTCTCTCTCTCTCTTTTTTTTTCTTTTTTACAGTGGACAGACTTTGTATAATTTGCAGAAAAACAAAGTTATATATATATATATATATATATATGATAGATAGATAGATATGTGTGTGTGTGTGTGTGTGTGTGTGTGTATAGTAAGGTACTTTGTTGTTGTTTTTACTGCATCGTAATGAGCGTCCTCACTGTGCCATTAAGTGTTGTTTTACAGTTTCTTTTTGTTTTTAGAGGTGCAGGATGGCTGTAAAATTTAACAACTGAAAAACATGTGAGAACTCAGACTGTGTTTACATTTCCACTAAAACATCCAACAATACGACATGTGGACTGGGAACGAAAAAACACCAAGCTGTGTGTCTCAGGTATATGGACAAATAATGGAAAAAGGAGCCAATTACCACAAATTGCTAATATTTTCCTCTTTAAATAAAGGTCAAAATGCTCATCACAGTGTATCACAAAGACAACTTAACTTTATTTGTGCATAATTTCAAAAGATGTTCAACTGGATTTTGGCAACCAGTAAAAACATTTTTTTTTAAAACCTGGTTTAACCCACTGCTCCTGTCTGATTTTAAACTAATTTAAAACACTTATAGCAACTCAATACACAACCCAGTCAATCTATCTTAAATTATTTTATTAATGTTTACAGCCAGTAACACTGAATTATAAAAAAAAAAAGTCTAGTGAAGATGGACAAGCTGAAACGTGGCATTTCAATTTTAACAATGAACACAAATGATCAACGACATACCAAACCAGTGAAATAGATTTGAACTGGATTGAAACAAATCCGTAGAATAGAATAGAATATATTAAGTGCCTATGTAAAATAATATTTTGAAAACGCGCTTTCAATATAATAATAATAATAATAATAATAATAATAATAATAATTCAGGAAGTAAAATGGACAAAGCACACGTGTGTAAAACCCACATTTTTTTCATGTTAAACCACAATACATTATCTTAAATACATGGATGAATGAATGAATGAATAACTAAATATCTCTGTAAAGGTCCAAGCTGAATTTAGGAGTTGCTCCTGTTTGTTATTGATCATGTGTGTGCACTGACAGCAACATTAAAGCTGTGATTTAAACCAGTCCTCGTGAACAAGGCTCCCGTGGGCCCCACGGTTTTTCATCACTGCTGAATAGGGGGAAAATATCAGTGATCAGTAATGGATTTTTTTTTTCTTCTTTTTTGTGGCCTGATTAATGCTGCTTCATAGCGCAGCGGTTTTTCCGTTGTACAAGTTTCAAATACGCAAATAAATACATATACTTGTATATTTTGTGATATCTGACGTCATAAAGGTTGTTATTGTAAGACCACGACGCAAAAGTCAACGCTTTGAGTCACTTTATACGGTGATATGCTTGTGTAAGATAATATTCGTAACTACAGGTGGACCTCCGGACCCCTCACTGAGTCCAAAAAGCGCCCATGAGGGGGGTCCAGGACCACCGCTTTAATTTGAGAAACATATCTACACCCCGTCCCGCCATGCACCCCCCCCCCCCCTCCCCGCTCCTTACAGTCATAACTTCATGTCAGTGTCAAATATGAAAACAAGAGTCACTTACGACCTCTGGTCTCGCGGTAAAATCCGTTACTGTAAAATCCCATCCAATCCGGATTCGAATTCACAAAGATCCTGGAGTTGATTTGGGACAAATATCTGCTCCCGGTCCCATCTGTCCGCCTGTGGGCTTTTCTCTCTGTTATATTTTGGGGCTTGTCAAACAGCCGGCAATAAAACACACTTTATTACCGTCACGTGCTCTGCCTTTTTTTTTTCGCTGCTCCCACGCGGGTTCATAAATTATTAGGAGCCGCACCTCGCGCCACTTTATTTACTAATGGCGCAAAAGCAAGAAGAAAAACGCATCTCCTCTGCTCTTCTGCGAGTCTGAAAATGAAAAAGATGATTATTTTCGTGCTCCTTTGAACTCTGTGAGAATAAAACGATTTATTTATTTTGAGGCCGCTGATTTGTTTTTTTGGGTCCATTTAAAGGAGGTGGTGTTTTTAGTCCTCCTGCAGGGAAATTATCACAGAATTATAGTTATTTTTTTTATATTTGACATTTTTATTTAAGAGCTGAAGGTGAAAATGTTTTGCAATGATAATTACTTTCAGCATTTGTGATCTTGAAGTATAAACCACGTGCTGTCTTTGTGCGTCGAAAGGCGCGCGCGCGTGCACCTCCTCAGTCGGATCCTTTGACTTTTGCGCTGCGATCTTTTCCTTCCAAACACGCGCAGACTTCGGCGCTGTTTGCGTGCTCTCCGGATGTTTGTGGAATGCTGTTTGGAACATTTGTTTCCTGCTTTGATTTCCGTACATGGGGAGCAATAAAACCATAAACGGGCCCTGTGAAAACACTGCGCGAGTCCGTGCGCGCGCGCGCGTGCCAAACTGGACACCGTCCTGTTGCTTCAGCAGCTTCAGGGCTGCAAAAGGACGTTTAAGTGATAAAACAGCTCGTGAACACAGTTATGGACGTTAAAAAGAGAAATAAATACATTAAAAAACTCTTTAAATTAAATAGACATGGTGATGTCAGCAATGTTATTTACTGTTAAAAAAAATAACAGCTATTACTACTACTAACAACAATAATAATAATAATAATAATAATAATAATAATAATGTCTACTTTGAGATAACCTTTCTTTCTCTCTATGTAATGTCACCCCGCCTGTTAGACAGGGGTCAGATTTCTTCCTTTTATTTTCAACAACCCTTCAGACATCATAAAGTTCGGTACAGATTGAAATAATAAGGAAATATATTTTTCCCCATGCGAAACAAATGTACGATAAGAAAGTGTCAAAAGTGAAAAAAAATTACATGAATCACAAACCAAATGTAATCCTGTTGTTTTGTCTCTGCACAAAATTTTAATGGTAAACCATATTTTGAATTATTACATCTGCAACAGACAGACAGACAAACAGACGAGATGATCACATAGCCTCCGCCTTCATCTTACAATTGGTAGAGACCATAAGATAATAATAATAATAATAATGTAATAATATAATTTTTTAAATTTATTGTTTGCATTTAAAAATAATAATACTTTTTCCCAAAAGTATTTGAAGGCTAAAATAAACTGAATGAATCATTTTCAGTGGTACTTAAACTAATACAAGCCTTTAAAAGTTGCATCATCATCATCATCATCATCATTATTATTATTATTATCATCATCATCCAAGTGTCAGTTATTAAGTAGAAAGAAAGAAAGAAAGAAAGCCTGTTTTATATCTATTCCTATCAATTTACAACATTTTACCTCATAGCGCCTTCTGTCGGTTAATTTAAAATCTTTCCCAGGTACAGCAATTAGAGGTGCATTCAGGGTTCCTCGGACAAATGACTTGTCATGACTTCAGAGAAGAGGAAATTATGTCATCACCCGAACATGAACTAGATTTGTTACAAGTTCATAGAACAAAAGAAAAAAAAAATCTGTGTATCAATTCAATTTATTTCATTTATACAGCGCTAAATCGCAACAAAGCTGCATGAAAGCCCCTCATACGAGTCTCTAAAAAAACTCCCTCTGATGATGTATCCCAAAGCCTCTACCTCCATCTAGTGTTCAAAACTAACACTGCCGACGGTTGTTGCCAAAGAGGAACAAGGATGATGTAGGTCTGCATTGCAAAAATAAATAAAGAAAGAAAGAATAATTTTAAAAAAATGTGACGACTGAAAGCTGATGAGGATGAGGTTTTAGTTTTATATCCTAGCAAGAATTCATAATTATATGTCTGTAAGCTAAACTAAAAAGAAGATCAAATCAAAAATCATGTTGGTTAACTGAAATAAGGTATTTGTAGAATTGTGCAATTTCTGGAGTCTTTTGTAACTCACTCACTCACTCACTCACTCACTCACTCACTCACTCACTCACTCACTCACTCACTCACTCACTCACTCACTCACTCACTCACTCACTCATTTTCTGATATTTACCACCCTCTAGTGGACCTTTTGCATGACAAACATTACATTGCCAGCAGACCATCCTTGTGCTTTGCTGGTTTTAGCAACTACGCCAACGTTCTGACTGACACCACTGAGATGTGTCGAATGTTTGAAGAGAAAACCAGAATTTCAGCCTATTTATTTCATAATTATTTGTCATTTATTTTGAGGTTTAGATGTATTTAGTTAATGCAGTAACATTGTCCTCTCTTTAAATTCATATTGAGGCACAAAGGAAACAGAATTCATCATTGTTAAAGGTCACCAGATAAATGATGGAGGGAATGTACGAAAGGCCTTTGTGACCTCATATGGTAAGCTGGATGGCATGTGTTGAGAATGTTAATGTAATTCCACCTTTACTGAAAGCAGAATTTTAAGTGTACATTTGGAATTATTATGCACCCCACTAACATTAGTGCTTATTAAAGTGAAAATTAATCCATAAATAATAACGGCAGAATTAACATGTTTATCATTAATTTACACATTATAATGTTGCTAAGCAAGTAATACAGACTTATGAAGGCATTAGTACCAGTTAACTAAAGCTAATTAAAAGGACTGTAATATGTAAAAACAAAAGAACAACAAAGCCAGATTTACTCTCTCTCTCTCACTCTCTCTCTCTCTCTCTCTCTCTCTCTCTCTCTCTATATATATATATATATCACCACTTCGTGAACAACTGCGTGAAAAATAATCCAGCAGTTTAAGAACAATTTTTCTCACTGTTCAATTGCAAGAAATTTAGGGATTCCATCATCTACAGTCCATAATATAATCAGAAGATTCAGAGAATCTGAAGAACTTTCTACACTTAAGCGGCAAGACCGAAAACCAACATTGAATGCCCGTGACCTTTGATCCCTCAGGCGGCACTGCTTTAAAAACCAACATCACTGTATAAAGGATCTTACCGCGTGGGCTCAGGAACACTTCAGAAAACCATTGTCAGTTAACACAGTTCGTTGCTACATCTACAAGTGCAAGTTAAAACTCTACCATACAGAGCAAAATCCATACATCAACAACATCCAGAAACGCCACCGCTTTCTCTGGGCCTGAGCTCATTTGAAATGGACAGACGCAAAGTGGAAAAGTGTGCTGTGGTCTGATGAGTCCACATTTCAGATTGTTTTTGGAAATCATGGACGTCGTGTCCTCTGGACAAAAGAGGAAAAAGACCATCCAGACTGTTACCAGCGCAAAGTTCAAAAGCCAGCATCTGTGATGGTATGGGGGTGTGTTAGTGCCCATGGCATGGGCAACTTACACATCTGTGATGGCACCATCAATGATGAAAGGTACATCCAGGTTTGGAGCAACACATGCTGCCATCCAAGCAACGTCTTTTTCAGGGACGTCCCTGCTTATTTCAGCAAGACAATGCCAAGACACATTCTGCACGTGTTACAACAGCGTGGCTTCATAGTAAAAGAGTGCAGGTACTAGACTGACCTGCCTACAGTCCAGACCTGTTGCCCATTGAAAATGTGTGGCACATTATGAAGCACAAAATATGACAACGGAGACCCCGAACTGTTGAACAACTGAAGTCGTACATCAAGCAAGAATGGGAAAGAATTCCACCTACAAAGCTTCAACAATTAGTGTCCTCAGTTCCCAAACGCTTACTGAGTGTTGTTAGAAGGAAAGGTGATGTAACACAGTGGTAAACATACCACTGTACCAGCTTTTTTGAAACATGTTGCAGGCATCCATTTCAAAATGAGCAAATATTTGCACAAAAACAAAGTTTATCAGTTTGAACATTAAATATCTTGTCTTTGTGGTGTATTCAATTGAATATAGGTTGAAGAGGATTTGGAAGTCATTGTATTCTGTTTTTATTTTAATTTTACACAACATCCTAACTTCACTGGAATTGGGGTTGTACAAACAAACAAATAAATATATTAAAAATTTTCACAACTGTTTTTTTTTTTGGGGGGGGGGGGCAGTTTTTTTTCCACCTGTTGCTACTTTTATTTGTATGTCAGTTATAGCTTTACAATATTAGAGCAGCTTATCATATGAAGACCTCAGACACAAAATAATTTTCACTTTATTTATGGAAATCTATGCATTTTTAATGCGTTTTCCTTTAAATTCCTCTCTTAAATTGCATTTCCCCCCCTCCTCCTTTAAAATATGTTTCTGTACTTTTTGTCTTTACCTTAAATAACTAAGAAGTTATTTGTGGTTGGTGATCTATGACATCAACACTGCCTCATTTTGGACTTAAAGTCAATCAGTTATGATCAAAGAGAAGAAAGGGCTTATCCAAGAATGTGCCACACACGTGCACTGAAAAAAATGTGGAGTGAAATTTGCAGAAAACAACAACAACAAAACATAATGATAACAATTTGCACACAGAAATTCCAAGGAAATATAACTGAGTGTTTCTTTTTTCTTGCCTTTGTCAGTAAACTTGACAAAGAAAAGTGTAAAACTTGCTTTGGAAAACCAGTGTTACCTCTCTTTCTTCTTTCGGCTGCTCCCGTTAGAGGGGGTGCCACAGCAGATCATCTGTTTCCATCTTCTTCTGTCAGTCAAACCACCTGCAGGTCCTCTCTCAGCACATCGGCAAACCTTCTCTTTGGCCTCCCTCTTCTCCTCCTGCCTGGTGGCTCCATCCTCAGCATCCTTCTCTCTATATACCCTGTGTCCTTTCCTCTGCTCATGTCCAAACCATCTCTATCTTACCTCTCTGACTTTGTCCAAAATCACAGTGCTACTGTCAAAATTGTGTGAACGTGAATAAAAATTTAGATGAAAAAATAATAATAATATCAGGTATCTGTGACCTGAAGAGTTGGCGGTTCAAATCCTGTCTGTGCACACGAGAGTCCTTTAGGAGTCAAAAACAGGTGGCACACTCAAAGGGCCTCTAAGATGAGAAACTGCAACCCAAAAACTTCTCTTTTATTACATTTTTAAGCAGGTTGTATTAATAAGAAGTGAGCAACATTTCCTTAAAGCAATAAATTGCTTCCCAATTAATTCACTCTGAATTTATAGATTTATAGGGTGTCTCAAAAAATGTCCCCAAAAGTACTCTGAAATTTGAATACCAGGAAATGGTTTTACTGGGAAATAATGGTGTTTTTCTCATTTCAGGAACCCTAAAATTTGTTCTGCAAGACATTAAAGTCCAGGAAAAATGCTGCAGTTGCCACAGAGAACAAAGATCATCAAGTCTCTGTCACTGCCTGTCTTGTCTCTCTGTGTCTCTGTCTGCCTCTTTCCCTGTCACTCTCTTTGTGTGTCTGTCTGTCTGTCTATTGCTGTTTTTGTCTGTCTGTCTACCTATCTTCCTGCCTCCCTCTTTCTATCGCTCTCTTTGTCTGTCTCTCTCTCTTTGTCTGTCTGCCTACCTGTCTGTCTGCCACTCTCTCTCTGTCTCTCTCTCTCTTTGTCTGTCTGCCTACCTGTCTGTCTGCCTCTCTCTGTCTGTCTCTCTTTGTCTGTCTGCCTACCTGTCTGTCTGCCTGTCTCTCTTTGTCTGTCTGCCTACCTGTCTGTCTGCCTCTCTCTCTCTGTCTCTCTCTCTCTTTGTCTGTCTGCCTACCTGTCTGTCTGCCTCTCTCTCTCTGTCTCTCTCTCTCTTTGTCTGTCTGCCTACCTGTCTGTCTGCCTCTCTCTGTCTGTCTCTCTTTGTCTGTCTGCCTACCTGTCTGTCTGCCTTTCTCTGTCTGTCTCTCTCTCTTTTTCTGTCTGCCTACCTGTCTCTCTGCCTCTCTCTGTCTGTCTCTCTCTCTCTTTGTCTATCTGCCTACCTGTCTGTCTGCCTATCTCTGTCTGTCTCTCTCTCTTTGTCTATCTGCCTACCTGTCTGTCTGCCTATCTCTGTCTGACTCTCTTTGTCTGTCTGCCTACCTGTCTGTCTGCCTTTCTCTGTCTGTCTGTCTCTCTCTCTTTGTCTGTCTGCCTACCTGTCTCTCTGCCTCTCTCTGTCTGTCTCTCTCTTTGTCTGTCTGCCTACCTGTCTGTCTGCCTTTCTCTGTCTGTCTCTCTCTCTTTGTCTGTCTGCCTACCTGTCTCTCTGCCTCTCTCTGTCTGTCTCTCTCTCTTTGTCTATCTGCCTACCTGTCTGTCTGCCTATCTCTGTCTGACTCTCTTTGTCTGTCTACCTACCTGTCTGTCTGCCTTTCTCTGTCTGTCTGTCTCTCTCTCTTTGTCTGTCTGCCTACCTGTCTGTCTGCCTCTCTCTGTCTGTCTCTCTCTCTTTGTCTGTCTGCCTACCTGTCTGTCTGCCTCTCTATGTCTGTCTCTCTCTCTTTGTCTGTCTGCCTCCCTCTGTCTCTCTCTCTTTGTCTATCTGCCTACCTGTCTGTCTGCCTCTCTCTCATGTGCTTCTCTCTCTCTATCTGTCTGTCTGTCTTCCTACCTACCTGTCTGTCTGTCTGCCTGCCTCTCTTTGTTGATCTGCCTACCTGTCTGTCTGTGTCCCTCTTTGTATCACTGTCTTTGCCTGTCTTCCTACCTGTGTGTCTGCCTTTCTCTTGTCTGTCTCTCTCTCTCTGTTTCATTTTATGTTTGTCTCATTTTCTGCACCAGTGTTTCCAGTCTTCTTTTGTCTCTTTGTGTCTGCATTTAACACACACACACACACACACACACACACACACACACACACACACACACACACACACACACACACACACACACACACACACACACACACACACACACACACACACACACACACACACACACACACACACACCAGAGTCTGATTCGTTGCCGCATTGCAGTAGGTTGTAAATACTGGATGCCACTGAGCCCGGCTGAGCAGCTCTGGAGGTGAAATACTGTCTTTGTCTCCTTCTATCTCTCACAGCCAGACTGCTCTCATGGGCCAAAAAGAAAGAAAGAAAGCAAACTTCAAAAAAAGGGAGAAAATACTGTTTTTCTCTCTCTGACATTTCAACTGCCCCCATAAAAAAAGAACGTCAGCAAAAACAAAAACACAGAGAAAAGGATTCCATCTCCTCTGTCCATCTGTCCAACAAAATTTCAACAGTGAATTCACAGATTTCAAAACAGGACAGATTTTTTTTTTAAATGCAAAGGACACAAATTCAAGGCAAACTGAACACTGGGTTTTCAGGGTTTAATTTTTTTTCCTTGAATGAGGAGTTTTTTTGTTGTTGTTGTTTTGTTTTGTTTTTTGGCCCTTGTTTTTTGAAGTTTGTAGTCTCATAAAAATAAGTACAAATTCCATTTCTTTCTTTTTTCCTTTTTCTTTTTAATTCTTTATTATTATTATTATTATTATTATTATTATTATTATTATTATTATTATTATTATTATTATTATTATTATTATTATTATTTTTTCAATTTTTGCCATTTTTATTAATTGTGCTATTTTGGATCCTTTTAAATGGTAATTATGTTGACATCTATGTTATACTTTAAAGAAGTAATTGTTCTGTTTTTTGGGAACACCATTAAGTTGTAGTAACAATGGTTATATACACTTTATTGTATTTGATTACAAATGATGGAAATCCCGTTCTGATCATAATTTAAAGTCTGATTGGATATTAAATTAAAAAATGAATGCACTGTGGTTAAAAGCGTGTGGTGATTTCTGTTCCTAAACTGTGCTGATTTTGACAAATCGAAGTTATACTGAATCCACATTCATATAGAATTAAATATAAATAATTGTACTTTATTATGATATTTTGGAACACTTTTTAAAAATTATAAGTAGATATTATGCCTATGCATTTTGGAGCACATATATTTTAAAACTTGTTCAAGTATACTGGAAATACAATTTAAAACACATGGCTGAAGTCTACAGTATTTGACCGTTTATCAATCAATCAATCAATCATTTTTTTTATATAGCACCAAATCACAACAAACAGTTGCCCCAAGGCGCTTTATATTGTAAGGCCTTGCCTTACAATATAAAGGCTGTCTGTCTGGGGCTTTGGGGCTTTATATTGTAAAACAAAAACAAAAACATTTATTTTGTGTGCAATTTGGACAGTTGCACTTTATGCATTAATTACAGATCATTAATTTGGCTTAAAATATAAACTGAGCAGAACTAATTGTACTTCATTGTGTATTTTGACTTTTTTTGTTTGCAAAAAAATCAAAACCTAATTTAAATTTAACATTAAGGTGAATTGCATCTTCAAATGATATAGTAGTAATTATACTCTATATTAAATATAGTGTGAAAAGATATCTGAAAACACAATTTAAATGTGAAAACAGAATAGGTAAAAGATGTACATATCTATGTGTACAACTGAGGTTAATCAAAATTAAAATATAATCAATTACTCAGGTGGGTCCAAAAATATCGCAGTATGACCACAAAGTATACTATTGAAAATATGGTTAATTGCACTTTTTTTAATTACCAAGGTTTAAGCAGTTCCAAAACAAAAATGGAATTTATTTAAAAAAAAATACACTTCTGATATTGATGCAACTCTGCACTGTGCATTTTTACAAATATTTGTTTTTGAGCCACTTTAGCTATTATTGGAGTATTCAGGAGCATTCAGAAGTTATGTTTCCTCAAGACTGAATTCACACTTTAAAAATCTATGTTATGACTTTTAAGTTAAGTGTTCTTTAACCATGTATAATACTCCACAGTGAAGTAGACTTTTTAAGAACGTCTGTTGCAGATGACACGTTAACTTCATTATCACTTTCACTCTCAGGAAACTGATTTATGACGCATCTCTCAATCTGGTATACATGAGAAGAATTTTAATAGGGCGCCCCCTAGCTTCCAACAGCCAGAGTTAAATCGATCTGATGTCTTGCAAATGAAGAGTCATTTAATAACAATCAATATCCAGAACGCATGAACGCTGGTTAAAGCAGCTGCAAATGTAACCATTACAACGGTCACATATGCAAAGATTAATTTCTCCACGATGTGCAGCTAAAATACCATTTTCCTGGAATTCATCATATAATTTCATTATTTTTCAACTGTATATGAATTATTTAGCAGAACAGCAAGATATTGCAGATACACTGAAAAACGTCGGTTGGCTTTACATGATTTAAATATGTTTATCGATTACACATGAACAGAATGTGTGTCGGCTGCGGACACATTCTGATCGTGTGCAACTGATATGCATATTAAATTATGCAAATTCGACAGATTTTTTTTCCAGTGTGTACGAAGTTAGAACTGATTATTTCATATAGTCGATTAATCTGTCGATTTTCTTCATTAATTAATTTAATTACATGTAGCCAGGAAATTGACTCCGGATAAACATCAGTACAAAACAGAAAAACAGAAAAATTCACAAGTGCCAGATTTGAAAATAAAAGGAATAATCATGAAGTTGAATGACTTTTCTGTTGAATAATTTGATTAAGTCGTCGTTTCAGTTCCAGCACTGAGCCAAAAGGTGACGAGAATTCAAGTGCGTCTCGGGGGATGACGTCACAAACACAATCTACTCTGAAAGCATCAACAATAATCATCAGCATTACATTTCCGTAAAAACAACAATCTTCCATAGTTTCTGCATTCTCAACATCATATATAACAGAAAAATAAAAATTTAAAACGCTGTTCTGAGTCAGTAATCTCATAAAAAAGGAACAGCTTCTGACGTTTGAGAAAACGCGCATAAACCCTCCCGCACCCCCCCCCCCCCCCCCAAAAAAACCAAACAAATTAAAAACAGTAATTTTCTATCCCCCGTGTCTAAATGTAGTTTTAAATCGAGGATTTGAGCGTGCAGAGAAACACTTTACCGTCGTTTCAGGCGCAGTCGAGCAGCGGTTTGGCGGATTCCGGGAGCGCGCGAGCGCTAATAAAACGCACTGCTTCGCCAGGCTGCACGCGCACGCATGACCATCGAAGGAGCCAATGGCGGCAGGCGCGAGCCCGAGCAAGCGTTTTATGACGCAAAAGGAGGTGGTGGGGGTGTCAGAGCTGCGTGTTCTCACACACACACGCACACTTTGAATTAAAGGGAGAAAGTACTCTGAAAATTATTTTATCAGAAATAATACTGATATTATCTTGGTTTTATTTATTTATTTAATAAATTTGGTTTTGATATCATAGCACTGAAGCAGCTTATTGACTTTAAATATATTGAGGTAATCTGCACTAATTAATCGAACAAAATGAATGTCGGCTTGGCTAGAACCTAATTCAATTCAAAGCTATTTGAAAAATCAAGCTACTTTTTATCACATGCAGTAAGGAAAAAAAAAAAGTACCATTATGTTGCATATCAGCAAAACTATTATACAGTAATGTCACAAACCCCCATTAGATTCTGTTCATATAAAGTATGAAACATATAATATAATATAATATAATATAATATAATATAATATAATATAGTGTCTGTATTGTGTAAATGAAGACAGAAGAAAAAACATTCTGTTTGGTAATGTCCCTTACAAATTTTAACGGGTTAAAATACCAGCTCACCCCCCCCCCCCCCCCCCCCACCAACAAAAAAAGAATTTGCAATAAAAAATGGACAATGAAGAAAACACGATTTCACGCAATTTCTTTGTACATGTTCTGCAACGTAAGCAAAAAGCTCTCAACTGAAATGAAGCCTTCACTTTAATAATAAAGTACTCGACTTGTACTGTATTTCAGGTCCGTATGCAACAGACATTTTTGAGTGGTGGTGCACAGATTGAAGGTTCTCCTGAAACTCAAACTCATACTAATGGATGCAAAGTGCAAAGTGCATGTGAAAAATCACACCACAAAACCCTGATTTTAAAAACTCTTTACTTTATTTTTAAATCTGGCGCACAACAAGCAAGGTTCCACTGAAAGGTGAACTCAAGACGTCCAGGGTACTAAACGTGGGAACAGCGAGGCACGCCCCTAAAAACGGTGTGCGACCACAAAATTGACAATTACTTAGGATGGCAGACTCAAATTTGAATGCTGACATCTAAATATAAGAGTTGGCTGAGAGACTTGAACTCACATTGAAGGACCCAAAGTCCAGAATACAAAAATTACACCACAGTACCCCATATTTAAAAATGCTACATTGGTGTTTGTGTCCATCTGTAAAAAAACAAAACAAAACAAAACAAACAAACAAACAAACAAACAAAGAAACCTACACAATCAGTATGCTTCATTCTTTTTTATATATTGTGCACAACATGCTAGATTCCACAAGTGAATTCAAAGTCCAGAACCCCAAGAACACCTCCAACAGAAGCTCCTCTTGATTATGCAAATGTTCTTTTTGGGAATAGTCTCTACATCCTTAAAATTGGGACACAACATGATGCTCTTTACGTATTGTGTTAGGGTTTTCCACAGAGAATCAAACTCAGATCATTGGATTCAATGTTGAGAGTGCTAACCACTACACCCCAGAACCCTGACACCAAAGACTCTCAAAGGTTCATTTCAGGGTGTGTTTTTTTCAGATATTTGAATGGTTGTCTAAAACCATTTTTAGTCGAGGCTAACATGCACTTGGTTGCTGAGGGTAACTATCATCATTGTGCTAAAGATTTTAATGCACCATTTTCATTTCATTTGTGGAAATATCTTAATTTTGTATTGTGTTAAATTGCCTTTTTAAATAGCATTGTACGGTCAATCCGGAAATTATTCACAGTACGTCACTTTTTCCACATTTTGTTATGTTGCAGCCTATTCCAAAATGGAGAAAATTATTTTCCCCTCGAAATTCTACTAACAACATACCATAATGTCAACATGAAAAATGTTTTTTGAAATTTTTGCAAATTTATTAAAAATGAAAAACTAGGAGTCACATGTACGTAATAAGTATTCACAACCCTTTGCTCAATACTTTGTTGATGCACCTTTGGCAGCAATTACAGCCTCAAGTCTTCTTGAATATGATGCCTCAAGCTTGGTGCACCTATGTTGGGCAGTTTTGTCCATTCCTCTTTGCAGCACCTCTCAAGCTCCATCAGGTTGAATGGGGACGTCGGTGCACAGACATTTTCAGATCTCTCCAGAGATGTTCAATCGGATTCAGGTCTGAGCTCTGGCTGGGCCACTCAAGGACATTCACAGAGTTGTCCTGAAGCCACTCCTTTGGTAGCTTGGCTTTGTGTTTAGAGTTATTGTCCTGCTAAAAGACGAACCGTTGCCCCAGTCTGAGGTCAAGAGCGCTCTGGAGCAGGTTTTCATCCAGGATGTCTCTGTACATTGCCGCATTCATCTTTCCCTCAATCCTGATGAGTCTCCCAGTTCGTGCTGCTGAAAACCTCTAGCATAATACTGCCACCATGCTTCAATGTCAGGATGGTGCCTGGTTTCCTCCAAACATGACGCCTGGCATTCACACCAAAGAGTTCAATTTTTGGCTCATCAGACCAGAGAATTTTGTTTCTCATGGTTTGAGAGTCCTTCAGGTGCCTTTTGTCAAACTCCAGGTGGGCTGCCATGTGCCTTTTACTAAGGAGTGGCTTCTGTCTGGCCACTCTACCATACAGGCTTGATTGGTGGATTGCTGCAGAGATGGTTGTCCTTCTGGAAGGTTCTCTTCTTTCCACAGACGAATGCTGGAGCTCTGACAGAGTGACCATTAGGTTCTTGGTCACCTCCCTGACTAAGGCCCTTCCCCTGCGATCGATCTGTTTAGACGGGCGACCAGCTCTAGGAAGAGTCCTGGTGGATCTGAACTTCTTCCATTTACAGATGATGGAGGCCACTGTGCTCAATGGGACATTCAAAGCAGCAGAAGTGTTTCTGTACCCTTCTCCTTATTTGTGCCTTGAGACAGTCCTGTCTCAGAGGTCTACAGACAATTAATTTGACTTCATGTTTGGTTTGTGCTCTGACTGCTCTGTCAACTTTGGGACCTTATATGTAGACACAAGTGTATCTTTCCAAATCATGTCCAATCAACTGAAATTACCTCAGGTGGACTCCAATTAAGCTGTAGAAACATCTCAAGGATAATCAGTGTAAACAGGATGCACCTGAGCTCAATTCTGAGCTTCATGGCAAAGGCTGTGAATACTTACCTACCTGTGAATTCTTAGTTTATATATATATATATATATATATATATATATATATATATATATATATATATATATATATATATATATATATATATATATATATATATATATATATATATATATATATATATATATATAAATTTGACACTCATATTTGTGTGTCAAATAAATTTGACACAATTTTTAAAATAAATTTGAGTAAATAATAAATGAATAAAATGGAAGCCAATCTAAAAATGGCTATGGCATCTGAACTCTTCAATGGTAAAATCAGTGCCGAAAACGTGCCGTAATCATTTATTAAATATAGTGCAAGATTCCAGTGAAAGTAGAGCTCAGATTCCTGAATTCAGAGTCCAGCTGCTAACATTACACCAAATATGCAACTCTCATTGTGCAACTCTCACAAAGGTTCTTGTTTGCTTCATTAAAAAAAACTCATGTCCGATGTGTATACTTCTGTTATTTTGAAATTGGGTGCAGAGGATGTAAGTCAAGTACAATGTCCTTCTTGCTGCATCATGCAACAAGAAGGAAACTGAAACATAAACAGTTTATCTGATGTAATGTCAGTGTGCTAATTATAGGGCCAATCGTTCTACAGGAACTACTTCACTAAGCTGTTAATTTTGTGTTGTTTAGGTGACTTAAATGTGGAAATCGAACCACGATTTGTGGTGATTTGGAGTGGGTCTACTTCTGCTTCTACCACCACAGGAAGTCAAGAGCGTTTCTTTCAGCATCTTTAAAGTTCTGCACGGGCAGCTCATGTGGAACAACACCTCCCCCTAGCGGACAGTGGCAGTAATGCCGCTGATTGCATACACAAAAGCTGTTGGATTTGTTTTTTGTGTAGGTTTTTTTAATAGGAAATGTTGATTCTCTTCAGAGGAAGAGAATCAACTATTAAACTATTGTACGATGATAAAGATTCCGACACAGTTTGTTGAACTGAAAATGTCATTTGGCGCCTTTTAAACATTTATTATTATTATTATAATTATTTTAGAAATCAAAACGTTCAAATTCATGTGCATATTTTAAGGAACAATTTGAAGGTATGGCACAACTAATTTTCATAGCTCTTATTTATCTTTTTGCTTTTGGGCCCTGCAGAAGCAGCTAATAACGGCATATTTCAGGCGAATTAAATAAGTCACGCCCTCATTTATATTGTTTAAAAATCACAGTCTTAACCTAATTTATCTGTTAATTATTCTATATTTTTGTTTTTGCTATAATTTCCGTTACTCTGTGCTGTTTGCTTTTATTATTTATTTATTTTCACCATTTAAATGTTGTTCCACTTATTAAAATTAAATTTTATTTCAGCTTGTGATCTTTATTTGTATAGCCCTCTTCACTATTATTATTATTATTATTATTATTATTATTATTATTATTATTATTATTATTATTATTATTATTATTATTATTGGCAGCACGGTGGATTATTATTATTGTTATAATACTAAGGGGAGCAGATTGTCAAGTCCATAATGTAGTCCATTTGTTGTTATTATCATTGTTGTTGTTCTTGTTGTTGCTAAGATCGTCACTGTTGTTGTCATATATTATCAGGCTGGTATCATGTTAAACAGAGTTATAAAATGTAATTTCTGCAAATTAAATTTGTATTATTTGAGAGGATACTCTCTAAAACAATATAAGGAAAATACACCCGTATAACAAATCATACACAACATATTCACGAAAATATTGTTTTAGATTCCCGCCCCCACAAAGCCGTAGCCTTTTGTTTTACTATTATCAAAACTGAATCATAAACATTGAAGCATAGACACGGGTTTGGAGCAGTAATTTGACAATTACCAATCGGGCCGACTTATTTTGATGCTGCACAGAAGATATTCACTCTTTAAAAATAATGACGCCTCTATTTTTGGATATCTCATTTAACTAAGTTTAAATTGCTTCTTTTGTTTGTTCGCTTAGATTTTTTTATTCATCAAATTTTCTACCTCTTTGAATTTTTCTAGAGTATATTATAAAATGGTTTGTTGTAAAATTGTGATCATTCATACCTATCGATCGATATAGCAACGAAAAAAGGGAATTTATGCTTAGTTTGAAAAAAAACCCCACATCAAATTTAGTTTTTTTTCTTTTTATTTATTTTTCTTGGTTCCCTGTCTGATTTTCATAGGCTGTATTTATTTTAAACAATATGATTTTATTCCATTTCACAGCGTATTTGTGGTTAAACTGTATTTCTGACATGTTATGGCACAATAAGGAATAATTTTTTTCTTGATTGTTTTCTTTAAAAAATCGCTGTTGAGTTTAAAAAATAACTTGAGAGGAACAGATACATTTATTTCAAAGAGAAGCAGCAAACCTGTACGTTTTTTTTTTTTTTTAAATTGCAAAAATCACACTGAATAAGATTTTGTGTTGTGTGGTCAGTTTCGTATTTTAATGTGTTGTATATGACACTTAAACCAGCGTTGTTGTTAGTGTTGTTGTTGTTTTTTGTTTTTTTTAAAGGTGTAATGGTTTTATTTGGGGACTTTTGTCTCGGTGCTTCCTCTCCGCAGCAGTGATTAAGGCCGTCTGCTCTTCTGTGCAGACAATGACTTTAACATTTCGAAGGACGCTTGAGGGCTGCAGGACAGGAAAGAATGTCCAATAAAACCATCCAGTGACGCTGAGTGTCTGGTTTAAATGACTTTATGGGGGGAAAGTCACGTTTATTCTCCAAATGCACGCTGCGGCGGCGGCGGCGGCTTTATGACGCAGCGCGCACACGACGTTATATGACGGCAATAAAGGCGCGAGCGCTACTGTGACTTTGACAAAACAACGAGACACAAAAATGTCTCCGTGGACGCGCACTGACGTCCCGAGCAGGCAGAGCTGCACTCAAACACCTTGACGTTGGATTCATGAACGGATCGTGTCATCCATCCAAAATAAATAAGTCACTGCATGTCGCATGTTGAGTAAAGATTCGTTTTTCCGCAAGAATCGTTTTATTTTAAAGAGACATTTTTGTTTTTCCATCAGGGAATTTAAATTAAAATAAGTGTAATATTAAACCGTGTTGGAAGTAATAAAAAAAAACAAAGTCTATTAATTTATGATTACGTATACAGATTGGTCTGTTACACTGCAATACTACTCCTCCTATACCACTATTCCTATATGAACCAGTACTACTGACAACTGCATATATATATATATATATATATATATATATATATATATATATATATATATATATATATATATATATATATATATATATATATATATATATATATATATATATTCCTTTTTTCTGGGATCCGTCCTTCTGAGGGAAACGACGGTATAATGCCCAGTTTGTTTTTTGCTTTTTGTTTTTCACTTTTTCAATTCAGTTTCAAATTCTATCTATCTATCTATCTATCTATCTATCTATCTATCTATCTATCTATCTATCTATCTATCTATCTATCTATCTATCTATCTATCTATCTATCTATCTATCTATCTATCTATCTATCTATCTATCTATCTATCTATCTATCTATCTATCTATCTATCTATCTATCTATCTATCTATCTATCTATCTATCTATCTATCTATCTATCTATCTATCTATACACTCAAAACAATTAGGTGAAATAAAAAGATTAAAGCATTAATAACTGTTTTAATAAAGTAAAGACATAAGTTGGTTGAGTACTGTTGAATAAACATTATATTTTGAAGGACATCAGGTTCTGTCATTTGGTTGTCTTCGTCAGACACATTTTGATTGACAGGACCACTGATGTTCTAGATTCAGAACATTATGCTATAAACGTGCACAGAGCAGTGTGCTTTCTTTGCACAAGTGCATGTAACACATGGTATTTTATTTTTTGTTGTTTGATTTCATATTCAACATCTGAGTTTGCCTCTGTAAGCCGAAAAAAAAAGAAAAAAAAAAGAAAATAACATTTACTGATCAGATTAAGAGAAGACAAGCATGCAGGTGAAGCTGTTTCTGCATGTTGATTTGGTACAAATTTCACACCAGAGTCAACTCCACAAACACACTACATCTACACGGAGACTGGGGGTGTGTGGGTGGGCTTTGAACCGCAGACCTTGTTTGTGTGAAGCACTGCACCATAATTCCTGAACAAACCCTCACTGACTGTGGACTGTGACTGCGGTCCAAACCCTTAAATGCTTGACTCCTTTAAATACATTATTATGATGTAACACAAATTAAGCATGTTTATTTCATTTAAACAAAGTAGTTTTCGATGATTGACTTCTCTGAGTTCACTAAACGTAAACATTTGGAGGGAATCTCTTTCCTCAAAATGTTTAGTTAGAAGTAACTTTTCAGGTTTTACAGTGTACATAGTATTTTAAATTGACGAGTTACATAAACAGATATGCACATCCTCTTAAAAAGTAAAATGTAAATGAAAGCTGTAAAATCTATTTTAAAAAAGTCTTTCTTTAAAACCTGTAAAACTAACACATTTTATAAAAGCATTTCTAAGACTTTTGTTGTGATTTACGCTGTCATTTAAAAAATGTAATTAAAAAATAATATTTTTCCGTTTTTTCAAATGAAAATTTTTATATAATTTCACATTCTTTGCCATTACTAATTCACCTATGTGGACTAATAAATCTACACTAGTAGCTACACTAGTTGTACTACAATTCATCTTATTACAAATACTTTTCAAAACAATACTTGTAGTAGTACTAGTAACAACAACAACAACAACAATAATAATAATAATAATAATAATAATAATAATTATAATAATAATAATAACCCTGTAATTACAAGTTTTAATATTTTACACTTAAAATTATTTTAATAAATAAGAATGAATGTATTTTAAGGTATACTATTAACATTTTTAAAAAGTAATTTCTCAATCACAAGTAACCTTTAACCACAAAAGACTTTGTGAATAAAAAAAAAATAGATTGATTGTAAATAATTAACAATGTTGTTATGCAATTTTGTTTTATTATTTTAAAGTAAATCACCAGAGGCAGCATATGCATCTGAAGTTAATTCTAACCTAAAGTAACTATCACATTTTGGCTGCACAGCAGGCTGCTGCAGGTTCTCTCAAGGTGTTGTCATGAAATTTGAAATATCACTAATGCACCTTTAATGCGCCTTTGATGTTGTTGCTGTCACACACTGTATTTATAGAGGTGTAATACTGTAAATTGACATCACACTGTGCTTCCATTTGAAAAATGTCTCACAGGGACTGTTTATTGAGGTAACGACGACACATTACTGTCAGACTATCTGGAGGCGCATACGAGCTGTTCTGCATTTTAGACGCACAGGAACAACAAACAAACTAAGACCACCACCACAACAACAACAAGAACAACATTTATACCTGTTGAAAGGCTACATGCATTGTTTTAATTCTTTTTAACATGTATTCATTAAAAAAACATGAAAGCTTATTTTGTTTATAGGGACGTGTTTATTTATAGTCCATTCTGCATGTATTTTAGGGGAGACCGGGGTAGGCTGGAACACAGTTTCTTCAGTGTGGGGGGAAGGAAATAAACCATGAGTGTCTGTGAAAACCTGTTTCACAAACAGCCCAAATTTATTTTGCGACACTCTAAAATCTAATAATAATTGGGTTCTGTGCTTGTTTGTGACTTTTGCAGACTGCTGTGTGTGAATATTGCACATCCTTTGCAATATTCATAGAAAAAGAAGGTGACAGCAGAGACAAAACACACACACACACACACACACACACACACACACACACACACACACACACACACACACACACACACACACACACACACACACACACACACACACACACACACACACACACACACAAAAGCCCAAGGACATCTCTCATTACGAGACTTTTTAAACACCAGTAAAATGTTTATCTCAGTGTCAAACTTCTGTAGTTATGTCATATGACCTTGAAAATATATGAAGAATGAAACAACCTCGAAGGCTACATTTGCAACTGTTCACGGGTTATTTGTCGCCCCCTGTGGTGATGAGAGGAATGTACAGCAAAGATAGCAGAGCATCCAGACAATCTTGTAAATATTGTAATTAACTCGAAGCATTTTAGACAAACTAAAACAAAATAAACGAATTTATTAAATCAAAATATTAAATCACAAAAGAAAAAAAACTAACTGAGCATTTCTGCCCCAGTTTTGTCATGATTATTCAGATCCAAAAACAATTTATTTTACAACAGACAATGAAACATTATTTTCTTAAATGAAAGAACTTGTTAAGACCTGATTATCTGAATTAAAATGCAGATTCAGGCACTTAAATGTCACTTTCTTTAACACTGTGCTTTACAGTAATTTAGATTTTTTTTTTTTTTTTTTTTGGAATAACATTATGTTGGTTTAGTTTATTGGTTAAATAGAAATAAAAACAATAACTAAACAGCCACACTTCCTGTGATGATGATGAGAGATGCAGTAATGTTGCCAAGGTAATCTGATGGGAGACAATTTGTCTAAATATGCAATATTGGATTAGTATTTAATACTGTAGTGATCAGAAAAAAATGATTCATTTAATGACTGACATACAGAAATAAAATGAATCCTTAGAAACAACCAATCTGGATGTTTAAGAATTGAATGTAGCAAAAATTGTCCTGACCAGATTTATTTTGGACATTGTATGCTGCAATTCCAGAACTGACCCCAGTTTTGTCCAAACTGAAGTGTGATTGTACAAATAATCTTTTCAGGCTATTACAGTGTAAATTCAATTAATCAATGAGCTCTGATGTACTAATTCCAGCGACCACAGCGCTAACAACCAATCTCTTCATTTGTTAACATTTTATCTGGCCACTGACTGCACCACCTAGCTAACTAGTCTAAGCCAGTCAAAATGCTGGTTGTCCACATTAGCTTGGCTAGTTAGCATATAACTGATTTGAATGTGTTAAGATAGCTTGTATGGAAATAATGTATTCTACATAGTACGTGTTAATCGCGTAATGTCAGGCGGATAAACAGTGATTTTACTAATCATTTTATCCTTTATTTTTTATTTAGACGTTTCACTTGTAAACTTTTTATCTGGCCACTGACTGCACCACCTAGCTAACTAGATTAAGCCAGTCAAAATACTGGTTGTCTACATTAGCTTGGCTAGTTAGCATAAAACTGGTTTGAATGTGTTAAGATAGGTTGTATGGAAACAATGTATTATACATAGTACATGTTAATTGCATAATTCAGGCTGCTACTCTGTGATTTTATTATTCATTTTATCCTTTATTTTTTATTTTAGATGTTTCACTTGTTAACTTTTTATCTGGCCACTGACTGCACCACCTAGCTAACTAGCCTAATCCACTCAAAATGATGGTTGTCCATTTTAGCTTGGCTAGTTAGCATATAACTGGTTTGAAAGTTTTAAGATAGCTTGCATGTAAACACTGTATTCTACATAGTACGCATGAATCGCATAATGTCAGGTTGCTACACAGTGATTTTACTCATCATTTTATCCTTTAGTTTTTGATTTTAGATGTTTCATTTGTTAACATTTTATCTGGCCACTGACTGCACCACCTGGCTAACTAGATTAAGCCAGTCAAAATGCTGGTTGTCCACATTAGCTTGGTTAGTTAGCATATAACTGGTTTGAATGTGTTAAGATAGCTTGTATGGAAACAATGTATTATACGTACATAGTACATGTTAATCGCATAATTCAGGCTGCTACTCTGTGATTTTATTAATCATTTTATCCCTTATTTATTATTTAGATGTATCATTTGTTAACTTTTTATCTGGCCACTGACTGCACCACCTAGCTAACTAGCCTAAGCCAGTCAAAATGCTGGTTGCCCACGTTAGCTTGGCTAGTTAGCATGAATGTTTGAAGATAGCTTGTATGGAAACAATATATTCTGCATAGTACACGTTAATCACATAACGTCAGGTTGCTACACAGTGATTCTATTAATCATTTTATCCTTTATTTTGTGATTTTTAGATAATTCTAGATAATGAAGAGCCGCACAAAGCTAACTTGCACTTTTGGCACAAGAGGTCACCAACCTTCCACGTGGTTGGATAAAATCCAAATCATGATGCTTAATGACAACTAGTCAATACAATTTGTTGTTATAGTTTTGAGAAGGGGACAAACATTGGCGGCAAAAAGAAATTTGACACGGGGGGCACTGAATAAATGCACCTGTAAGCTTACACATCACGAAGAAGAGAATTATCCCCCAGGAATTTTAAATTCTCTTTTGAATGGTATATTCTGAAGTTCTGTTTTGGGATAAGTTTAATGTAACAATTTCTTAATTATCAGCTGCATCATCATTTAGTTGATATTAGTAATTATTTGCTACTCGAAGGATACAAAATCTTATTTATTATATTTCTGATGGACTTGAACTGTGTACTGTATAATATTAAAAGGTGCACCATTACATTTTTTTTTTCAGATTACGTTATAAAGCTACAATGTTTTAGAAAGTAGTCAAACCTGAGGCACTGGTTCTCCCCCTGTCCCCTACTTGAAAAAGTTTCATACTTAAAATTTTGGTATGCAATTCTCACAGCCTAGTTTTATATCATTATCTCACTGAAAGAACAATAGATTTATTTATTTATTGTTGTCTGCTCTGTGCTGTTACATGAATGCTGCCTTAATTTACCATTTAAAGAGACTTCTTTTATATTTTTAAATCCTAATATTAACAGCTGTTACCATTAATCAAGCAGCAGCAAATATAACTTAAACACAAATAAACTAATTATATAAAAATGATCTTTTTAATGAAAGAATGTTGGCATTCTAAAGGTACATAATGCATTGTAACTTCAATGCATTTCTGCTGCTGCATTCCTGGTTTTCGCACTCATTCTGTCATTTTTCCCATTTAATCGTGAGACTTTAAGGTTAGACTTCTGTTTGTTCAGCTGCATTTGCAACACATAAAGCCTCCGCATCAGTTCTGCAGGTAATCTCACATCCGCGCCATCATAAAACCATACGTGGGATTTATCTGCCGTAGATTTAGTTCATTGTGTCGTTTGCTCTGGCACAATAAAACATTTCTGTTTCACCATTAGGTTACAAAATATGATTCACATTTAGACATAAAGTACCAACGGTTCATATGGAGTCACCATCTCCATTCTGGGACCGAGGACAGACAAGGAGACCTGTTTTGAGCTGTTTTTGGAAATGTCCCACTTTGTGACAAATACACACATTTTTCTGGTATTTCAACCTCTATCACAATATCACACATTTCCTATTTGATGTCAAATACAATTGATGCAATCAAAACAAATATCATGTCAGTTATTCCAATAGTAATAGTGATAATAATGGCAACCACCACCACAACACACACACACACACACACACACACACACACACACACACACACACACACACACACACACACACACACACACACACACACACACACACACACACACACACACACACACACACACACACAGTAGTTTAAACTGTGGATTAGAATATCTGAATTGTGAGCATGTTTTACAGTATTGACAATCCAGCAGCAACAACTAGTCAACTGCTAATCAAACCAATTAAATTATTTTACAGCTATTTTGATAATCGATTAATCATTTAGAGTCTTTTTAAAAAATAATCCACATTCTCCGTTTGCATCTTTCATTTCTCTTTCCTCCTCTCTGACAGTAACCTGAATATATTTTGGATGGTGCACAAAACAACTGAAGGCCATGGATGGAGTCACTTAATTAATTATGAAATAATCATTAGCTGTTGCCATAATAGACAATAAAACCTGTTACAACATTGATTATTTTCACAACTAAGTATATTGTTTAAAAAAAAGTTGAGAAAAAAAATCTTAAAAACTCAAAGGAACCAGCTGCACAGACTTTGAGTTTATCAACATAAAATCATTATTTCGGTCAACATCTAACAATTTTTTTTAAGTTCAGTAAATCCAAAAATTCTGTGAAGCTGCCTTGAGTTCTTAAGTTTTGTTGCTGTATTTTTTGCAGTGTAATGAGATGATCCTTTTCAGAAAAACAGATGGATATAATAAAACTGGATTTATTGAGGGTTATTTTCCAGCCCAGTTTCACGTTTTTGTTTGGTTTTTTTCGTCCTCCCGTCATGAAATGATTCAAATTTTTGTGACAGGGTTTTTTGTTAAACTTACTATTACTAACCATACTCCTTCCCCTAACTATAACCCGCTGCACTTTTAATTTCATGCAGTCATCACAGAATGCATTATAATAAATTTGTGCTCCCATTACGAACATTTTGCACTTTTCCTGACAATACCACAAACCAATAGATTAATGTATATTGTGTGCTGCTGAATGGTGACAGTCCGTGACACTGGGTTGTCATTTTTGCAGTGAAAACAGAAAGGCAGCATGTAGTCAGACTGAAATGAGGTCAAACGCAAGTTTAGCTTTTTCAGTGCAGCTGAAAGAAGTTTGAAAAGTTGCAAAAACAGTCTTCATAATTAAAGTGTGTGACAAAGTGCACACCTCCACTGTCCACCCTGTAGGTAACTATTTTTCCAAAAGCAATTTTTAAGTATTCCAAGTCTTTTTGAGTGTAAGTTTTATTTTTCTTTAAAAAAAAGAAAGAAAAAAAAGGTTAAACTTAGGAGCACTTGTGTTTACACTGAACCTCATCTGATATAAACTGCTGGATTTAATGTAACAGAAGTGGAATGCATCTAAATTGCTTTTAAGGAGTGTTTACATTGATGATCTCATGCTCCTACCTCATCTCTGATTGGTGGAATAGGTGAATAGGGGTTGGCTCCATGTTACACCTGCCCCAGTCTCCCCCCACAAAGCCTCTTTAAAAAAACAGATTTGACATGAGTCTGTTTTAAAAAAAAAACTGTACCATTATAATTTGTAACAATGTCACAGTTTTTGCCTTATTCAGAAACATGCAGATGGAATAATTTTGGAAGCGTTTGGAAGCTCTAAACAGCATATATTGCCAGGAATTACAAAAAAGTGTCACAACAGGTCCCAGTCTCCCCTGTTTGGTTTCTGTTGCAGTTTTCCCCAGCAGCCATGTTTTCTCCACATCCTGTTGCTTAGTAACGGCTGGCGATGCCAGCGGATGTGAAAGGTGTCTCAGGGCGCTGCATGTTTCTGTTCACCTCCTCCACATGACCCCGCCTGCCCTCCTAATCCATCAGTCATTCAGGCTCCTCCTCTCCCGGATCATCAGCTTCTTCATTTTCATGCGTCTGTTCTGGAACCAGATTTTGACCTGTCTCTCTGTCAGATTTAAGAGTCCTGCCACCTCCAGGCGCCGGTCCCGGGTCAGGTACATGTTGTAGAGGAACTCCTTCTCCAGCTCCAGGGTCTGGTGTTTGGTGTACGGACACCTCTTCTTCCGGGTGGACTTGGCATGGATCCAGCTGGCTGATGGGTTTTCTGCAGGAGACACATAGGACGGATGATTTATCTACATTTGTGAGGACCTGTTTCAGTCTGACACCTTTATTTGCAAAGTGAGAACATTTTGCCAGCATTCCAACATCAAAAGGCAGAAGAAAAACATGATAAGCTCACTGCTTTGATAGTGTTGTACTGCCATTATCAAAGAGGACAAGAAGTCACATGACACAGCTTAAAATGTATTGCATATCAACAAGCAATGACTTATTGACAGTGGTGGGCACAGATAACCAAAAAATTAACTTTGATAACAGATAATCAGATAACTGAAAAGTTATCTTTGATAAAGATAAAACAGATAACCGATAACTTCCAGTATTGTCTGTGGTACATTTGCAAACTGAATTTGAGTTTTAACACCACGATCGGTTCTGGTAGCATCAAAAGCGACAACAGACCCAAACAATGAGCCCACACTTCTGTCTTTGAACATCTTGCCCCCTGCTGGAAGCTCTTGTTTACTACATGGCTTCCAGCACAGAAGCACGCTGAGAGCAACCGCAAAGCCCAGCTCTCTACCCAATCACAACACTTGGTCTTGGAAAATAAAGCCCTGCTGAGTTATGGTTTGGTGTATAAATAAAATGAATACTGATAGAATAACTCCATTAATGTCAATTCTGTCATTTGTACAAAGTTAAAATATAACATATATCTTTTAATGCTGAATAATGCACTAATTCTGAAGTTTTGTAACAAACACAGACAGATCGCAAAGGATTCTGGGTAAAATGTGCCTCTTCTGCTAAACACTGATTGGTTGAGTCATTCATTATGTAAACCAACATGTTAATGTGACGTGTGCCATGTGTTGGTGTTTATAGATAAATGTGCTTTTGTAAAATATTCCTTTTTTATTTGTAAAAACAGGCATTTTTACGGAGCCCTGGAAGTGTCATCGCAAAATGTTTTGCATGTGGAAAGAATGTGTGCTCATTTTATTATATTGTGCGCGCTCATTTTATTATATTGTGCACACGTTTTATTATATTGTGCACACATTTTGTGATGTTGTGTGCACGTTTTATTATATTGTGCACACGTTTTATTATATTGTAAAATGTGCACTCAATATTGTCTTGACACATAAATGTTGGCTATTCGCCCTATTGATGTTTCAAATCCCGCAAAACCTCGGAGAGGTCGCCGCGCTGCGAGATCTCAGTAATATTGAGTACTGCATTGAGACGCTCTGATCACGCTGCAATTTAACTGCTGCACACAGACAACACCATTAACATCGCAAACAGCTACGAAACATTTAACAGGTAGGTGCTCAACTGATTTTAAGTTTTATAAATATTTGTAGCTGTACAGCTTTATTTACCACGTTATCAGTCTAAACATTATCGGACAAAAATTTATTGCAAGATAATTAGTCCGATAATTTTTTTTAAAGTTATCTAAAAAGATACTCGATAATGAAAGCATTAACTTCGATAATTATCGGTTATCGGAACTGTGCCCACCACTGCTTATTGACCACCAGACTTTGTTTGGACTTTGCTTTGGAACTGAGAGAAACTAACAAACAAGCTCATTTCAAGCTACATGTCAATTCAACAACACCTGCTCCTAATTTCCATCAAGCATGTGATGATAAGGTTATTCCACACTATAACATCAAAACCTCTGCATCCCTGCACTCAAAAAAGACTAACTGGATTAACTCAGTTCAATTATGTGCAGGATTTTCATATAATAAATGTGTGTAGCCACAACTCAAATAAAGCACATCCATTCAAGAAAATTAAATTTAATTTTGGTGGGACTACTTATATTTATTATATGGCAATCCAATCCAATGAGTCAGTTTTTCTGAGCGTGAAGGGCGTGTTTATACCTGAAATACAGTGAAATATCTCAACAAACACCAACCTCAAGGTGATGTCACTGAATCCCTCAACTTCTTTTCACCACGTGGTCACGTGATGGTCACTTTTCCATATCTAACTCTACGACCTAACAGGTCTCTACAGGATTACCAGGACAACTAACTTGGTTGGCATGTAGCTGGCTTGAAACCTGAAAAGCAGCCTTTTTGCTCACATTTTACATTTTTTTTAAATCCAAAGCCATTTGCAGTTGCCTTCATTGCATTACATTCATTTAGCTGATGCTTTGATCCAAAATGACTTACATGTGTGACTTCAACACAACAATAAATACCATCATTTGCACACATTCAGTGGGGCCAGGAACTGTTTGGAGCTCAGACATACATAGCTGAGGATCAATCCCATAATCAATATTGGAATGATTTGCCACCTCTAAATGAGAAAGTGTTGCATCCATCATGGCAGAAGCCACAAAATGTCCCCAAGCTTCCAAGTCATGCTGAGTTTATTCCAGACCAGATGGATAAAATTCACCAATGTCAATCTCTTTTCATGTAAAGCTGCTGAATATTAAAGACGATGAATGAAACAAACAGTTACAACCCTTTAGATTTACAGTTGTATGGTTTTACACAAACATCATGTCAATCAGTTTATTATCTTGTGCTGGTTGTTGTGGACTTGTGCATTTGGCGCCGTTTATAAAATGATAAAGTGACCAACTTTTTATTTATTGTTACTGTCTTTAATATCATACTTTCACGAATAAAACTGACCAAACTGTCTGTGACTTTTAATAGTTGTTAATGGAAAATTAACATTTGGAAAGTCAGAATTAAGTTGGTTTAAAAAATGTCATATTGATGAAGAAAAAAAAACATAAAAAGTCACATTTATACAGAATCATTACAACACTTCACTCACTTCACAACACTCAACACGTGCAGATGTGATGGTTACGATTTGAGGTGTGTGTGTGTGTATGTATGCTACCAGAAGTTCAAATATTCTCCAAAAAAAGAAAAAACAAAACAAAAACAAATGACTGCATACCTCATGCATGAAGAGAGTGTTCAAACTCTTGATCATATTGGTGACATCATGGCTGAAATGGTGACCAGGTTTGCAGGTTTCTTTGATGTATTTATTGAATGTGTGTTGTTTCTGCCCTCATTTTAGCCTTTAATTCATTTCAAATACTGTATAACACCATGTTTATGGCTTGGATTGATTTGTCTAAGAACCCAATCAGACAGTAAATTGGGTTGGGCAGTTACACAAATCGTTATGTAAGTGCAAACAGTGTTGATAAAAAGCCAAAGTGAGTTACATTTAATTACACTGCTGCTGAAGAAAGAGATTTAAACCTGAAGCTTCTGCAGTGCAGATCTGCAAGAGTGAGAAAAACTCACAGCAGCTTTCTATAAATATTCACCTAAAGTTTAAACTGGATTGCAAACTGCAATCCAGTTTAAAGTTTAAACTGCAATTGCAAACCTCATTAAAAAAAAATAAAAATTAGACAGCATAACAAAGAAATGTCAAAATTGTGAGTATACTATATATAAATATATATACAAATATGTAATATGTTTGTATATATATCAAAAATATTTTTGCATTTGATAACCTATGATTTATAACCTAAATTTATGTGAAATCCAAGTGGGAAAAAGGATATTCCATTGTTATTAATATATGCATCCTTCAGGAACAATAATAAGGAATGAATTACTGAAGCACCATGTCGAGAAAAAAACAAAACAAAACAAACAAAAACACAACCATTTTCATCATAATCAATAAACACAATGTGCTTGAGGAAATTAGGAAATATTTTCTTTTTTTGGGGGGGGGGGGGGGGATTTCAGATTACTGATATTGTAATGTGTGGCAAAATATTACGCCAAATAGACATAAATTATATATAATTCAGAATTCATTTATTAGTGTAATAACAATGTAAAATCGTACATAAAAACCCCACATCATGCATAAATAGAAAAAATAAATTAAATTAAATTAAAACTGTGTCGAAAAATATTATTATTATTATTATTATTTTTATTACTGCATTTTTTTTGCCTTTTAAAGCTTTTTTGTGTTTGTCTTGTCATATTATTAATTTTAATTCAATGATTTTTACGAGACAAAATTATTTTTGCTTTATTTTTTTAACACAATACCCCCCCTCCACACACACACACACACACACACACTTATTTTTATTTTTTTAACTAGCACACTGACTGTGCATTTGGAGATAAAACCAACTTGAATTGGTTCTAAGACGACATTTCTTGCGCAGATCTGACGACAGGAATCTTTTGTCTTTTATTCCTGTTGTGACAAACTGCTGAATAACCTTAATAACACCTTAATTATCTTAATGGACAATAAAGTTTTATATTTTGCCGTTTACAAGACGTTTATTGGCTAATAAAAGTCCCCCTCCCTCACACCTGTGTACTGGTGACCATACCCGGGTCCAGCTGCGCTCTCCCGGCCTCCTCTTCTTTCTTGGGCTCCGCGTTCCTCGCCGTCTCCTCCGCGGTACCGAGCCGCTCCAGGACCACCTCGGCCGGGCTGTCGAAGCTCGAGTCTCCGGGGCTGCCGTGAGACGGCGGGGAGCTGTCGGCTTTAACGGCCTCGTACCGCGGGCTCGGGTTCGTGAGGTCCCCCGGCTGCGCGGGCAGGAAGGCGCTCTGGGACAGGGCGGTCTCCGGGCTCGAACCCACAGCCGCCGCCGCCGCCGCCGCGGCCGCCGCCTCCCAACAGCGGACGAACCTGCTGTCGGAGGCGGCCGGCGGAGGGATGTGGTCGGCCTGCGGTCCGTAGTACGGGTGGTGCCGGCCCAGGAGGTGGTGCGGGTGGAAGAGCCCGGAGGGGATGGAGGCGGACTGAGACGAGGACGCAGGCGGAGGAGAGGCGGATGTCCAGGCGGAAAAACCGTTCAGGCTCGTTTGCTTGCTGGAGAAATGCGAAAAATCCGGAATGTGCGAGCCGGGGGTGTCCGCCTCCTCCTCGGCGTCTCCGCGCACCGGCTTCCCGCAGCCGGGCGCCGAACCCTGCAAGCCCCCGGTGATGAAATGCGCTCCGTACGGCTCCTCCGGCTGCAGCCCCATCATGGAATAATAATTCGTTAGCGACATGTTTATTTTATTATTTCAATAAAAAAAGACACTTAAGTGCGACTGTAAAACCTTAAATGGGCTCCTATAGTGGCTCCCATCCTCCCCTAAAATGGGAGTCATTTTTTTCCCCCGACCCGAACCTTCTTCCCGGCTGCTGATTGGTTACCGTGCGGATCACGTGGTGCGAGTGGATTTCTCCGATATCGGACCTAAATCTTTCTTTTGTGCTCAGAAATGTGACAGTGGGCCTGCAGCCAGAGGGGCCCCAAAAGTGAAGCTTTGCAGAACTTTGGACCTGAACCAGTATTTTACAAGCCGAGTTAAAAAAAAGTAGCGCAGAGACGTTTACAAGCCTGTTCGAGCGCCAGTCGGCTTCCACGCGCTTCCACGAGTGTTTCTGCAACTCACGCACAATGAGAACTTACAGTTTGAAATAAAAATTCTAATAAAATTCATAAACAGAGAATGACAGGTGGCGTTCTGGCATTTTTGTAAGTATTTTGCACGTTGCTGCTTAATATTTATTTCCAATAGATTTACGGCCACTTCACACTGTAAAAAATAAAATAAAATAAAATAAAATGAAGTTTGCTTTGCAATTGAAGAGTATTTTTTTTTACATGAAAATAAAGTTTAGTTTTTTTTTTTACATGTTCACATTTTAGTAAACATAACTTACAACATGGTACAAAACTGTTTACAGTTTATAAAAAAATATGAGAAAAGTTAACAAGGGTTTGATTGTAAAACTGGAATTGCAACAACCTGAGTGAAATAAATTCAAAAAGGTATAAAATATGTCACAAGAGCAATCCGAGATTTCTGACATCCTCCAAGGGTTGACGTTGGCTCAAAATAACAGATATGTGACTCACATCATGACCCAGACTTTACCTGGACCCGGATTCCACAACACAGTGCAATAATTGTATATCTGATCCAGAATGGTCCACTGATCAAGATGTTGCAATCTGATATTTAATTCACAAGCTGAAACAAATTAGTGTCTTGGTTTTACATCGTGGTGTCATATCTCTGAAGTAGTTTTCACGTAATCCTTAAATGTCTACAAAATGAAATCCTGATCCAGAATCTGGATCTAGATCACCTTCAAAATTTAATGGAGTCTTCCAAGACCAAACACCAATGTGTGGTGAAAATTAGGTGTAAATCTGTTAAGTAGTTTTGATGTAATGCTCAAAATCCAACAAAGTGAAGTGTACAAATTGAAATCCTGATCCAGAATCCGGATCCCGATCACCTCCAAAATATAATGGAGTCTTCCATGCCCTATATACTCAAAAAACTAACTCATTGGATTGGATTTCCATCAAATGAATATATATAGTCCCAATTTAATTAAATTACATTATCTTGCATGGATGTGCTTTTTTAAGTTGATGCTACATATATTTATTAGATGGAAAACCTGCACATACTTGAATTGAGTTCATCCAATGAGTCATTTTTTTTAGTTTAAGATCTATCTGTGGTGAATATCCAACCCATTCTCACGTCATGTTGGGTTTCAGGAGCACGAAATATACATTAATCTATTGGTTTGTGATATTGTGACGAAAAGAGCCTCATTTTCGTCACAGCAGCACAAATTCATTCTAATACATAACTTTGGCACAACCTAAAAGAATTAAGTAATTATATATGATAATATCTGACTTGACTTAATGAACACTTTCACAGGGGTGGCGGCCAAGTGGTTAGTGTTCTTGGTTTTGGTGCAGAAGGTTCCTGGTTCAAACCCCACCCCTGCCACATTTCTCCATGTAATGTGGAGCTGTGTCAGGAAGGGCATCCGGTGTAAAACGTGTGCCAGTTCAACATGCAGATCTGCTGTGGTGACCCCAAGTGAAAAACAAGGGAGCAGCTGAAAGGAGTTAATGAAGACTTTAATTTAATTGTAATCATGAGGTAGAAGTAGCATATGAATGTTTAAGTTCTGGGAACAATTCACTTTTATGTTTACGAACTCAAAAAATTTGTAGCAATTGATTGCCTCAATATTTTTGAGTTCTGCTAACTTGTTCGGGCGTACAGTGCATCACAGGGCTGATGAATGCTCTGTGATGCACTGTACGCCACGACATAAATGGACAAGTAAATATACATGTGTCTGCCATGGTGTTTTTGGCCATGTATGACTTCATCATGTGATGTCACTATGATGCCATTCATACCAATCAATCACAAATATTTTGCTGACCAATATATGGTTGAGAGCATGCATCTGTGTTTATTGGTTGTTGAGATATAGAAAAAAGGTGTTTTTCAGACCATTTCTGCCTTGACTGTGACCTTTGCCCTCTGACCAAACTACTCCAAGAAATATTCCCACCAGGTTTGATCATCTAGGCTTCTTAGTTGTTGAGATATTAAAACTAAAAAGGTGTTTTTAGGGCCATGCTTTCCTGCTGACCTTTGACCTTTGACCAGACTACACGCACCTCTACATATCTATCTTAGTAATATTCTCACCAAGTTTGAAGGAAATTCTTCCTGCCGATATCGCTCCTTTGGTGACGTGTAGGGTAACAGGGGTCCTCTCCTGGTTGACACTGCCTCTGCTCACCTTTTCTTCACCACTAGGGGGAGCACCATAGACAGAAAGTGTAGTATAGAAGCCCAGAAGGAGAAACCAGCAGCTGTTAGCATTAGCATAAATAACATAGCATCACTTTTAAAAATTGTGACTGGAATGTAAAGCGTAAATGGGTACATTTATCTGTTGTACCACCTACAATCAGACATGTTGACATTCATTGTGCGTCGCAAAATTAACATTCTTGTTATTTGTCTTGCAACAGCCTTGTGCTGATGTTCGAACTTTTCCAAGAGTTTTAAAACAATGAGATAGAGGCATAACTCTGCCAATTTTTTTACAGTATAATCGAATCATCGTCCCGTTCATTGTACATTTCAGTTAATTCAGTGGTCCATGTTAGAGCCCGACCAATATATCGGCTGGCTGATATTATCGGCCGATATAAGCCTTTTTCAGAGTACTCACTATCAGCCGAAATTTTGCTGATAGAATGCCGATAATTTCTTATAAACAGAACAGTTACTGAAATAATGTTTGTGTCGGCAATGTAAAATGTGCACTCTTTGTCCAGTAGATGGAGCTCTGACTCCATTCAACTGAGAGCTGCTTACACCCTTGCTTAAATGTGTTCATCACCGGCCCCCATAGTTTGCCTTCACACTGCACTGATTGGCTGAGAAAAGCATACAAGTAAGTTTATAAGGATGTTGTTAGTAATAACTTTACGATTACATTCACCCCTCATTTCTTCCGTTTCAGTTCAACTCAGTTTGATTAACTTAGTTTATGTAGTAATGTGTATGTGCTTCATTGCGTCATCATGCTTTTTATTAAGCCCACATTGTGTAGACCTTATTTCTAGCATGAAAAACTTTTGTTTACTGCTAAGAGGTTGAAACATTCAGCTGATCGGCTGATTTATCGGCTATCGGCAAATCAGCTGATTTATCGATTAGCTGCATTTTTTTCATCCAAATATTGTTATCGGCATCGGCCTCAAAAATATCCATATCGGTCAGGCTCTAGTCCATGTATTTTACTTTTACTTTATAATTGATTTCTGATTCATTTCAATTAATTTTAGCATCAAAATTCAGGTGATCCAACAATCCGATCTCGCCTGCTCAATGTGTTTAGATTAAAAAAAGTTTAAACAGTTCGTTTGTCACCTGTTTTACTCAAACATCCATACTCGACTTTACTGGCTGAAACTTATCGCCATCTGGTGGAAAACCCATATTTATGTTCCATCCTGTCATCTCAGGGCTTTTGTTCTGGCAGCCAAATGCAGGTAGATTAAAACTGTTTTGGGTTCAGTTAGATGTTCCTCAGTGATAGCGCAGTTTGCAGTCATTGCCTCTAGGTGGCACTGTTAGTGTGACTGGAGCTGCATGTCAAACTCAGGCAGATGTTTCAGGGTCTTGACTGTTTCTTGTCCAAGTCATGCATCCTGTCACATAATTCCAAGAGGTTGTAAATATGGAGATGAGTGGCGCTGTACTGAGAGTAGATGGGCGTATGCAATGATGCCGGTCCAAGGTGCAAACATCGGCGGTCATAGTCTTAAGACTGAACGACTTTAACTGCTAACAGGCACCAGTGCTGAAACATCTGTAGTGATTAAGTGCAAATGTGTGAGGAATAAATCATCATAAGCAATCAAAAAGGAAACTGAATGTGTAATTTTGTACAATACTGTTGCTGTATAGACATATGGTGGTTGCCACGCGGTATGTCGGTGACCACGCGGTACAATGGTCACCACGCGGTACGACAGTCGCTGTTATGCATGAAACTATGTCAAATGCAACTATGATTAGTACACGCCAATCACATACTCTCAGAACACAACAAAATTTGTTAAATTTCGTTAAACAACAAACGTTAAGTGACTTGACATGACAATCCCCCCCACCAAAAGACCTAAGTTTTTAAATAGTTTCTTTTGACAACCACTCAAAATGGGTTCATCTCTGTCATTCATTGGTTAATTTTCTATACTTTCTTATTCCAATTTATCACTAATTTAGGTTGTTTAACCCATATTAAATAGTCACTGTTGGTTTGAAGTAGTTATTAACTATTCTAAACCAACACTGAATGGGGAGGTAATGATCTAGTAGTTAAGCGGTGCACTTAAGGCCAAAAGATCTTTGGTTTAAACCCCCACCGGACCAGAAAATCACTAAGATCTCTTGAGCAAGGTCATTAATTCCACACTTGTTCCTGATGTTATGCATCTTGCATGGTAGCACTCTATCAGCGAATGGGTGAATGTGAGGCATCACTGTAAAGCGCTTTGACTTTCTGATTCAGTGGAAGAGCATTATATAAATATAGTCCATTTACCATTTTGAATGTAACTTGGAAGCACATTAAATCTATCATCTATCCTTGGTGCAGAGCCTTTTAATGCAAGTTTAATGCAGATTATGTCAAATTTCATTAGACCAAAACCTGTTTATGGTCCTGATGCAAGATTTTAATTAGTATAAAGTAAACCACTATGCACTGATTAAATAAGTGTAAAAAAATGTTTAAAGATTTTAAAAGCAGGAAAAACCATTTCATTCTTGTGAACAGACATTGCAAACCCCCTCATCACAAATAAACCAGAAAAGGAGAAAATCTGACAAACAGAAAGAGCCACTTTCATGTTCTATGTTCATAAATAAGTAAATAAAGTGTTAAAATACTGTTATTTTTACTGATTGGCTAATCAATGAATCCGCTAAATGTTTTATCACTGTGATTGCTGAATCAATTAAAAAATCAGACTATTATGGCTCTAGAAAAAAATGTGTTTGATGTTGAAATAAAAATGTTTGATAGCCACAACAAATTTGTAGTAACACACATACAAGGAAAAGCAAATGTTACAAGATTAAAAGTGCAAAATATGAGAATTCATATAATGTGTAACCTGTATGTCAACAATAATATGTTATCTCATTACTGAAATACTTTAATACTGTTTCACAAATAAAACATTTTGCATTTTGACAAAAATACCTGTTATTATATCTACAATAATTAATTCTGAGTAAGAAACTGTGTCCATTTTAAATGGAGAAATACAGAATGTATTTTCTACATTAATTTTTTTTTTTTATAAAAATGATAAAACTTTGTTTTGGATATAGTACATGGATATAGAACCTCTTGTCTCAATGAGACTACCTGTATAAATAAAGGATAAAAAAAAAAAAAATGATTAGAAATGCTATCCAACAATATTTCTAGTAACAGAAATGATATATAGTATCACTGTATGATCAACGTGATTATTCAGTACTTTTGTATAACATTTCTAATAGTGATTATATGCAAATACAGTTTCTGTACACTATCTATCCGTGTATGTATGGCATGATCATACTCATCACTGTATGATCTGTATTCCCTTACTGTACTAATTTGCAACATTTGTAATCATGACAGTAACAATTACAAGTTGTATCCAGTCACTGTCGTGGCAATCCCTTGATAGTGAGGACAATGGTCTCTTGATCAATTCCTCAGTGGGATGGTGGACATGGAGAAATCTGGAGATGCCTGTGCATGGTTCTTTTAACGTGGGATTAGCATTGCACAACGACAAACGCTGTCCTTGACAGATCCTTAGCTTGGTCTGATGGCTGGGAAATCCCAGATGATTGGAGTCTGAGGACCTGCTGCAGCCTTCACAGCTGTTGGGTTTGAAGTCATCACCTCCTCCACCTGATCTGCTGTTGAGCACTTTTTGTTTCACCAGAGCCCCATTAGCCACCTCGTGTTCAGGGTTCCTGTTGGGCCCTCATGGTCACCATAACGGCCGCTGGGCACATAAGAGCCCCATCGTATTTCACCCCAACAGGCAATGCCTCCACTATATCAAATATACGTATGTGTACACATACTGTATGATCACACTTCTTTTTCCTCAATGCTGAATGTTGTTGCACTGTTTCCTTGTCACTGCATGATCATGCTGTACTTTTGTATAATATTTCTAGTAATGATAATGATGATGAGATACAATTATGCAATGTATGATCATAAAACATCACAACTGTTAATGTTACTATCTGCCCTCTAATACACTGTATGTTTTTGCTGCTATGGATATAACACTCAGTTATGATACAATTCATTTACTATACTGCTATAACCATGTCTACACCAACAAATTCTACTACCATAACACCAATAAAGCATCTGCTTGTGCATTTTTAAACTATTAATATTCTGTACTTTTCCTTTGGCTTTTATTTATTTATTTTTATTAATTCAAACAGTATTGTTTGATAATGTAAAAAAAAATAAAATAATAGATGCCTTCCAGTTTGAAACAGGAAAAAACAGCTCAGCAGGCCCATAGCTCACTTTATTGTGGGCCATTAGGTTGAGTGCATTTAATTCCTCCTTTCATCTCCTTCTATCCTTTTATGTTACCACATACACACACATACACTCATGCACAGTCACACACACACAGACGGAGGTGTGAAACGCACTGATGAACAGCAGACTGTCTGCATTGCCCCAGTAAAGTCATTACATTGAGGAAATGGCGGCTGTGCTGGGTGGTGTGGCTGCTTTGCGGTTCAAGGTTCACTTGCAGCCTTGGACTCGCTTTGTGTTTCTGCTTTGGCGTTGATTAAAGTCTGGATTGGGATTACAGATTAGACAGAAAACAATGCAGGACAAAAATGTCCAACATCATTTGATGATTCTTTTCTTCATCAGTTTACTGATGATGTTGCAATTTATTTTACATTCAAAAAAAGGGATGCTTTTCTGTTATGACTTAAAGCTCCCGCATCTTCATACTGCTTAGAGAGATGCATGCTTAGTGTTATTTTTTTTATTATTGTTTTAATCCAAAAGTAATGACAGTTTAAAAAAAACACCAGATGTCTAAAATAGCTGAGAAACTGTACAGCAAAAACAACCTCTTTTCAAAGATAAAGTGCTTCAGTTGATAACAGTCAAATCAATTCAGTTGATCCAAATTAACTAAGTAATATTAATGCCCACTTATTTAATTTTGGCAAACTTAATTCATTTGAGTGTTGCCAGTTGAAGCAATTTAATTAAGTTTAGTCTTTTTTAGTCTATAAAAATAAACTACATTTATGTGGCATTTAAAAAACAGCATAATAATGCGCTTTACAACCAGATAAAATATAAAATTATACAAGATACAAAAGAAAACAATGAAATATTTTAACTTATCTATAAAATTGATACAATAACAACAACACTACAAAACAATAAAAATATCAATAATATATACTGTAACACTTTGAATGAATGTAAAAGCTGAAGAAAAATAGAAGAGTGGAGCTTCTTGTACTGTTGTGGTCTGAAACAGTAAACTACTATAAAATAAAGAAAGAATGGAAAAGCAAGTTGTAAAATTATAAAACACGAGAGTGTTGCTATATGCATATAAACCTAATACTAGTACAATATGTTCACCATAAAATCCCCAAATGGAGTCTTTTCCAGTATCATCCTCCAGGTCCAAAACGGAGGTTTGAGGTTATGTTGAAGTATCATAAGGAAGAACACGATGTGCTAGGTGACGTCATAAAACCTGGTGGGAGGGGATGGAGTGTGAACAACAGACATCATTTAAACGACTTTTTTATTTTATTTTTTTGGTGAAAATAAGAATAATAAAAAAATAATGCTCGATATTTAGATTTTAAAGTTGAATGTCAGAGTATGAGTCAAAAGGTTGTTCATTCTATGGTTTCTGTTGAAAACATTGCCAAAATGAACATAGTTTGAAGCCTTAAAATATTCACATTACAAATTGAATTTTAGGTTGCTTGTATTTCTGCGGCTAGTTCTTAACCACCATTACGGATTGTTTTCTATGTAAACTAAAAGAATCTGCAAGATTCTGGCGGACAAATGTGCATTTGCAACCACCTGGAAAAGGGTTAATTTTATGGTTCTTTAGCTTATTAACTTAACACGAGGTTTGTGTTCAATGAAAATTAGACATGTTTTATTGACATGTTTTTACTCCAAAAACTTGATATAAAAATAGTTTACTATGTATATTAGAGTTTGTCTAAGTAGTTTTCAGTTGTTTTTAATATTCTGTCTGACTGATGTGATGCTGATGTGTAAATTTTCCACATTACGGGAAAAATTAAGTCAGAATTCTTTTTGTTGATAAGATTCAGTTCTGTACAATATTCTTTATTATGAAAAACACCAAAGAGACAAATAAATCGCATGTTGTGTGGGGGAAAAAAAGACGTTTGGGCCTCTTTTGACCCTCGATCGCATTTTTGGAGCCTCATTCTCAACTTGACCCCAGCAGTCATATATTATTGTATTGTTTTTCAGGTAGAGAGAAAGAAAACATTTGTAGAAGTTGTGCGTCCTCCTCCTCACCCTCTCCGGCTCTCCTCCCGCTGTGACACCGATCACTTCATCGCCTCCTCCGGTTGCTTCCCAGCCGCGTTCTCCGCTTTCACACACGGATCAAGACGCCTTTCCATCGTGCCGGGAAAAGGAGCTGTAAATCCTGACAGACTGCAGTGGATTTGCGGTGGAAGCTCCGCGCGTCTCCGGCGGACGCCTGTGCGTAAAAACGGAAACCGGGCACGCGGCACAGAAAACAAACCATACTGGTTCTGAATGTCTTCTCTGAGGGGGATGCGACGCTCGAGCGCACATGATGAACCGGACACCGAGTCGAAGGGGATCAGACATCTCCAGCATCGAGGCGCGCCAAAACGTCTTCGTTAAAAACGGCGAATTTATGAACTTTGACGCATGCACGCAGCTTGCATCCTGTGTGGATTTATTCCTATTTTAAACCTGGTGTGTGTGTGTGTGTGTGTGTGTGTGTGTGTGTGTGTGTGTGTGTGTGTGTGTGTGTGTGTGTGTGTGTGTGTGTGTGTGTGTGTGTGTTTGGATACTATAACAAAAGTTAGGATGAACGGAGTTCACATTTTGTCCATAAGCGCACAGAACTTAGAACACATTCAAATCCACTGCAGGCCTTTGAAGATCTCCAGATTTATTGTCAAATATGAGGAATTATGAGTTTTATTTAAAGCCCGAGTAAAACGTTGTGGTTTACGTTTAGATTGGTTGAGGCTTTATATGCCACAAATACAAAAGTGAACCAAAAAAACAGCTAAATTTATGTGCAATACACTGAAAAAAAAGGCAGAATGAGAATCAAGTTTATTGCCAAGAAAGCTTTCACATACAAGGAATTTGTTATTTGTGTTTTATGCACAACAATAAACATAAGTTCAATAAAACTGGTAGTAAAATTTCAGGAGAAAAAGTGTGAACTATAGGTTTACCTAAAAAAGAAAAAAAGATTGTTGGATTTATATGATTTCAATATGTACATTGGTTGCACATGATCAGAATGTGTCGAAATAACATAGTTTTCTTATGTTTCTAACATAAGAAAACATAAGAAACATAAGAAAATTATGTTTTTGATTTTGACATGATTTAAATATGTATATTTGTTGCACATCTCCAGGGATACCTGGAGCTGCATCAGGAAGGGCATCTGGCATAAAACGTGTGCCAAATACCAATGCGGATCTGACTGTATCCGCTGTGGTTACCCCCCCAAAAATGGGAGCAACCAGCAGGACAACAACAATATTGATTGCACATGGTTACAATGTGTCCAAACATATTTTTTCTTGTGCTTCTCAAATAGAAACATACTCCTATAAGAACATTATATTTGAACAAATGCAAAATTCTGCAAAATTCACTGAAAAAAAAAAGTCTGTTGGATTTGCATGTTTTAAATGTGTACATCGGTTGCACATTCTGATCATGTGGAAATATAAGTCATGCATCTTTTTTTGAGATGCTGGATTTAAAATCTAAAAGAGAAAAAAAGAACTCTTAATGCAGCCCATGTGCTGCACAATTAAAACACATCTCAACTCGTATGGTGTGCGATTTTTATTTATTTTATTTTATTTTATTTTAAATATTCTCTTGTCAAATTCCTGGTGTGAAATGTTGACAAATGTGTCCAAGCTGAATAATTCCCAAATTGTTTTGTGAAAATAAATAAATAAATAAATAAAAACCTCGCATGACATTGAATTTCAGGATATTTATGGTGGCACTTATTTGAGGCTAAATCCTATGTGGTCAAAACCCACGAGGAGCTTTTTAAAGGATTTGTACACTCAGTGATCATACATCTTGTCATGTGATTCCAGAGTTCAATGACAGGAAAATATCTCAGGAATTCAACTGTCGTGAGAAAATGGAAGCTGTTGTGCTGACAGGGGTCGAAATTTTATATCACATGATTTTATTTGACATTGTACAATTAAAACAAAATGAAAGTCAGACATTTTAGAAATAAATAATCAAATAAGCCTTACTTATTTATTCATTTTTGAGGACTGACACAATTAAAATGCCTGTTAAATAACACTATAGCATGCAAATTAAATTACTACTTCAAACTTAAAAGAATTGCTGAAGGTTGTTTCCTTCTGATTTGGAGAGCCGTTTGGAATACAAACATTTCTTCTCTCTTATCTTCACACTGTTTTTTTTTTTTTTTTCATTTAAAAAAATCTTAACATGAATAATCTGTATCACTCAAATGGGCTAAAAAGTAAATTCTAAGTCCCATATTTCACTCTAACAATGTTGTATTTCCAGCATGCTGCTGATCATTTTCATCTGTTTGCATTTTACAAATTATTTGATTTAGATTTTTACGCCATATGTTGGTCAATTTGCTCTGCATTATTTAACCCGAGTGTCAAAGAACACAATGGAACCATAGTTCTTCTTCAAGGGAGCAAATTGTCACTTTTCAGTATGTGGAACAAGTCAAAAAATTTTCAGTTCATTGATTTACAAAATTATTACTTGTGTTCATCGATAGTCAATTGTTTTGCTGTTTGAGTTCTGCTTATTATAACTGAATGGTAGAAAGAGCAGCAGGCAGCTGCTTTCGGCCTACAAAGTATTTCTTTTTAGGTACATTACTGTACATAACAGAGTGCAGTTTCTGAAAGAAAATCCTTCTGCTCTTGTGGGAATTTTCCTTTTTATTACATAATAAATATTTTTGTCAAATCACAACAGTTCTTATTTCACACCAAGATACACATGAATTTTCTTGGAGGCGAACACGCATGTCATCGCTTTGCTCTCAATGTAATTATGTTCATATGTACATCATCAAGATATCAAAGCACACATAATCCATTTTTATTAAACTTGGGAGGTACTTTGGTCCTATGAATGGAAAGAAGTGATTTGATTTTCAGTAGGATTACTCAGTTATAAAGGTTTGAGGTCAAGGTCAAATTTCAGGCCCAATGCTAATATATAGTAAAAAAAAATCTTATGAAATAAGTTCAGATATTCTACTGTTTGTGAACTTGACTGTTAACATCCCAGGAAACATTTCTGTCGAAATGCTTGATTTTAAAATGTAGGTGTGGCATCACTGTGCTCTGCTCTCTGAGCACTTTGATGTAGATATATTGTGCTCATATAAAAACCACATTATAAAACTGAACATGTTGTTCAACTCAAAGTACAATCGAAGAGGCTGACTTAAAATTCAACCTTAAAGCTGTACGGCCTTTGGGTTTTTTAAAGCTTGGAGTCATAAAAAGACTTTTCTTTGACACCACTGTAATTTTATTCCTTAGCATTTAAATAAGGGATTTATAATATGATATATTACCAATATGATGAAAATCCATGCATTTGGGAAAGAATTTAGAATTTTGACCCCTGATGGGTAGAAATTCAAGCAACTAGTTGCAATGACCTACATTTGGTTGCAGCATCATATATCACGTGGAGGCTTCCCCTGATTTGCATGAGGGATGCTGGGAAGGACATGGTGATGACAGCCAATCAGAGTAAAGAAAAGCAACATGACATCAGCTGGCTGCTCACTGGAACAAAATAAACCAAGACATTGGAAAACGCTCCAAAACAGCTTATTTCTGTATAAATGTAACATGTTTCTCAGATATTTTGTAAAAATTAGAGAGAGATAAACATTTCTAAATCTAAAAAAATCTTTTTTTGAAACCAGATAACACCTCCGAAGTGATTTACAAGACATCTTATGGATGTTAACGTGCACGCCTCAGGAACATGCATCAAGCAGCTGCATCAGGTCAAAGGTCATCTCAAAACCTCACACGTGCACACACATGCTTTCTTATGCAGTCCGTTGCATGAAGGCATTAGAAGGAAAAGACAATATTTGCCATGGAATTCCTGCAAGATAAATGTGTTCTCTTTGTTAGTTTTGTGAAATTTGAAAGGCTTTATGGCTTTAAATGAAAAAAAAAAATGATTTGTTCTTCTAACATGACTTTATGTGCAGTCTCTTTCATTTTATATTTTCATTTATTTGTACTAATGATGTAAAATGTGCCTGAATTTAGAGTTGAGGAACTACTGGGGTTTGGAAAGATGGGACACTGTTTGAGCTTAGTGAAGATAAGACAGAGGTAAGTCCTAAATAGGACCTGAGGTCCGTTGGTGCCGGTGCTTATTCTGTAGCATCAAGATGAGTTGTTGTGAAGTTGACACTTCTGGGTTAATGACTAATGGCTGGATTGTACTGCGTTCCATTGTATCTGGAACGCAGAAAAGAAATGAGTTCCAACTCGGAAAAGTGGAATGGGATGGCCATTTGATGTCTGACTTCCAATTCGGAAACTGGGGCAAGATCTGTAAAGACTGAGGTCAGCGATCTGACGTCACAGCAGTATGGCAGAAGACACACAGGGAACTGTAAACAAAATCACTTTTTTCTGTAATTTTTACTTGTATGTAGTGTTTGATGGTGGCTTTTATGCAATAAATGCTCTCAGCACGGCAGTTCGTCACAAACCCATGACAGTTCCCCTCCCAAGATGCAAAATGCAAATACTGCAGAAAGGAGCTTAATGACTTTCTCTCGGAGCACATGCACTGGGACATGACTTTGGAATTAACAATTTCTGACGTGCAACAGAATGCAGCATTATTTCTTCCAATCAACTTTGCAATGTGGAAAACAGATCAGATTTCAGATCAGATCAGTATTTCCATATACTATTTTCTTTGAGAGTCTATTATGGCGCCATCCGATGGTGTTTTGGTGGAACTGCATGTAATTTCCAGTTTGGTTCCCAGACATAGAGTGTGCTACACACTGTGACTGAACTTTGTGAGAGTGTTGTTTTGGAAAATACTGCAGCAGATCTACAGATCAGAGGGTCCAAATATTTGACATCCACCCCCAAAAATCTACAAATGATTTAATATGTTTTGTTCTAACAGTCTCTCTCTGTCGCTGCTCATCTGGACACAATCGTCTCCAAAGTACTTCATCTGGCTGCGGGGAAAGAAGACACAAGACATGAAGATAGAGTCTAATGAAAGAAAGTGAGGAAATGCCAAAAGCGAAATCATGTTGTTATATGATTTACTTTCTGACTTTACTGTTTTTACTGCTTTACTGTCTGACTGTACATATATAGAGCCCACAATGTAAATCACAGCCTCACATACAGGACTCTGTCATGGAGGTGAGGAAAATAGTGTCCTTCAATATAATTCAGAGTTAATATTTGGGGGATGGTTGCACAAATTTGACCCACCAAAATTAGGCCAAATGGTAGACAAATGGTTTTATGTGATAAGTTGTTGTGTGGGCCGCCGAAGAGGAGGTACTGCTGGCCCACCACCACCAGAGGGCGCCCTGTCTGGAGTGCGGGCTCCAGGCACCAGAGGGCGCTGTCGCCTCACAGGAGCAGCCAGGGTGACAGCTGTCACCCATCACCTGAGACGAGACAGCTGATATCAATCAACAGGGAGGTATATCAGCAGGACGGCATCTCCACCTCATTGCCGAGATATCGCTTTACCAAGGAGGTAACGTATCTAGCCGATTATATCAACCTTAATTACCTTTTGCCTTTATACAGAGAGAGAGGAGAGCAGCAGGAAACAATATTTGGATAAGTACTCACACTCCTGCACTTTAGTGTTTTCCTGACAAGAGGTGGAGGTGGTGTTCCACCCTGTGTGTTGCTGGGTGCAGCCGCACCCACACCTGACTGTTTCTGTTCCTTGCCAGCAGTACCGGATCCGACGAGCGGAGGCAGTGGCCACCTGGGGTTCGGGACTTGGCGGCTCCAGTATCCCCGGGGTTCGGTGGCAGAGGAAATCGGGTGGATGTATTTGTAATCTGTTGTGTTTGTTGTGTGAATTCACAACAGTAAAACTTTGTGATTTGACTTTCTCCATTGTCCGTTCATTTGCGCCCCCTGTTGTGGGTCCGTGTTCCTACACTTTCCCAACAGGATATCTCGGCCAACGTCATGGATCCCGAGGGGCGTCAACCGGCTGTTGAACGGCCAATGGAAGAACAGGAAGCGCAGGCGTCCACAGGAGGGGTAATCGGTGACTTGCAGCGGATCCTCTCCGCTTTCACGACTCGGTTAGATTTGATGACCGAGCAGAACGTCCTCCTGAACCGCAGGGTGGAGGCTCTCGCCGCGCAGGTGGAAGCGCGCCCCCCGGGCGCCGCTGCGGCTCTCCCTCCCGTAGACCCTGTGCGTAACATTGACGTTCCACTGGTCGTTCAACGACCCCTCCCACCTTCCCCTGAAGCATACATAAGCCCCCCAGAGCCGTACGGAGGCTGTGTGGAGACGTGCGTGGATTTCCTTATGCAGTGTTCGCTCGTCTTCGCACAGCGTCCAGTCATGTACGCGACCGATGCTAGCAAGGTAGCTTATGTAATAAACCTGCTTCGCGGCGAGGCACGCGCTTGGGCTACAGCGCTCTGGGAGCAAAAGTCATGGCTCCTTCAGACATATGATGGGTTTGTGAGGGAGTTCAGAACCGTGTTCGATCACCCCAATAGAGGAGAAACCGCTTCAACTGTGCTACTGTCGATGAGACAGGGGCGTCGGCGCGCAGCTGCCTATGCAGTCGACTTCCGCATCGCGGCTGCGAGGTCCGGCTGGAATAGCACTGCCCTCCGCGCCGCCTTTGTAAACGGACTGTCATTGGTTCTTAAGGAGCACCTGGTGGCTAAGGACGAACCGCGGGATTTAGACGGGCTCATCGATCTTGTCATACGATTAGACAACCGGTTAGAAGAACGTCGGCGGGAACGAGACGAAGGGCGTGGCCGGGCACGCGCCGTCCCTCTCCCTTCCGGATCCGACCGCGCTCCGCCTTCCCCACGCTCCACGGCCCCTGCGCTCCGTGGGGCCACAGCTCCCCCTGCTGGCGAAGCTAAAGACACGAGTAGGGCAACATTTAGGGCACCAGATGCACAGAAGAGGCAGGCCCACGGAGCTTGTTTTGTTTGTGGCTCGACAGAGCACCACGTAAGAGACTGCCCCGAGCGGTCAAACTCCAAACGCCCGCCCCTAGAGACAGGGCTAGGGGTGGGCCGAGACATTCACGTGGGACACACCCACATTGCCACACGACTCCCAGTCACGATCCTTTATGAGGACTCAACCCTGAAGGCCCCAGCACTGGTGGACACGGGCTCTGAGGGGAATCTGTTGGATAGCAGATGGGCTAGGGAGATAGGGCTCCCTCTGGTGGCGCTTACCTCGCCTGTACAGGTTCGGGCACTAGATGGCTCCCTACTCCCTCCGATCATGCATAAGACACCACCTGTAACTCTGGTGGTGTCAGGGAATCACCGGGAGGTGATCAAGTTTTTTGTGACTCAGGCCACCTCCCGTGTGGTTTTAGGATTTCCCTGGATGTTGAAGCACAATCCCCGGATTGATTGGCCGTCCGGGGTAGTGGTTCAATGGAGCGAGACCTGCCATCGGGTGTGTCTAGGTTCCTCGGTTCCTCCCGGCTCCCGAGCTAAGGAGGAGGTCAGAGTCCCGCCCAATCTGGGGGCGGTGCCGGTGGAGTACCATGACCTTGTTGACGTGTTCAGCAAGGATCTGGCGCTCACCCTTCCCCCCCACCGTCCTTATGATTGTGCCATTGATTTGGTTCCGGGCAGTGAGTTCCCGTCCAGCAGGCTGTACAACCTCTCACGGCCTGAGCGCGAATCAATGGAGACCTACATCCGGGACTCGTTAGCCGCCGGGTTGATCCGGAATTCCACCTCCCCGATGGGTGCAGGTTTCTTTTTTGTGGGTAAAAAAGACGGCGGTCTTCGTCCATGCATTGATTATAGGGGGCTGAACGAGATCACGGTTCGCAATCGATACCCGTTGCCCCTGTTGGATTCAGTGTTCACGCCCCTGCATGGAGCCCAAATATTCACTAAGCTCGATCTTAGAAATGCGTACCACCTGGTTCGGATCCGGAAGGGAGACGAGTGGAAGACGGCATTTAACACCCCCTTAGGGCACTTTGAGTACCTGGTCATGCCGTTCGGTCTCACAAACGCGACTTTCCAAGCATTGGTTAACGATGTCTTGCGGGATTTCCTGCACCGGTTCGTCTTCGTATATCTAGACGATATACTCATCTTTTCTCCGGATCCTGAGACCCATGTCCAGCATGTACGTCAGGTCCTGCAGCGGTTGTTGGAGAACCGGCTGTTTGTGAAGGGCGAGAAGTGTGAGTTCCACCGCACATCTTTGTCCTTCTTGGGGTTCATTATCTCCTCCAACTCTGTCGCTCCTGATCCGGCCAAGGTTGCGGCGGTGAGAGACTGGCCCCAACCCACAAGCCGTAGGAAGTTGCAACAGTTCCTAGGCTTTGCTAATTTCTACAGGAGGTTCATTAAGGGCTACAGTCAGGTAGTTAGCCCCCTGACAGCCCTGACCTCACCAAAAGTCCCCTTCACCTGGTCGGATCGTTGCGATGCCGCGTTCAAGGAGTTGAAACGGCGCTTCTCGTCTGCACCTGTTCTGGTGCAGCCCGATCCTAGTCGCCAGTTAGTGGTTGAAGTGGATGCCTCGGACTCAGGGATAGGAGCCGTGCTGTCCCAGAGCGGGAAGACCGATAAGGTCCTTCACCCGTGTGCCTATTTTTCCCGCAGGTTGACCCCAGCCGAACGGAACTATGACGTCGGCAATCGAGAGCTCCTTGCGGTGAAAGAGGCTCTTGAGGAGTGGAGACATCTGTTGGAGGGAACGTCCGTGCCGTTCACGGTTTTCACTGACCACCGGAACCTGGAGTATATCAGGACCGCCAAGCGGCTGAATCCCAGGCAAGCCCGCTGGTCACTGTTCTTCGGCCGTTTTGACTTCCGGATCACCTACCGTCCCGGGACCAAAAATCAAAGATCGGATGCCTTGTCCCGGGTACATGAAGATGAGGTCAAAACGGAGTCGTCGGATCCCCCGGATCCCATCATCCCGGAGTCCGCTATCGTGGCCGCCCTCACCTGGGACGTGGAGAAGACCGTCCGGGAGGCCCTGACACAAGACCCGGACCCTGGAACCGGACCGAAGAACAAACTCTACGTCCCACCAGAAGCTAGGGCTGCAGTCCTGGACTTCTGTCACGGTTCTAAGTTCTCCTGTCATCCTGGGGTGCGAAGAACCGTGGCAGTCGTCCGGCAGCGCTTCTGGTGGGCGTCCCTGGAGGCCGACGTCCGGGGTTACATCCAGGCCTGTACCACCTGCGCCAGGGGCAAGGCCGACCACCGCAAGACATCGGGATTGCTACAGCCGCTGCCCGTGCCTCATCGCCCCTGGTCTCACATCGGCCTGGATTTTGTCACGGGCCTCCCGCCGTCCCAGGGAAACACCGTCATCCTCACGATAGTGGACCGATTCTCCAAGGCGGCCCACTTCGTAGCCCTCCCGAAGCTACCAACGGCCCAGGAGACAGCGGACCTCCTGGTCCACCACGTCGTCCGTCTGCATGGGATACCATCAGACATCGTCTCCGATCGCGGTCCCCAGTTCTCCTCGCACGTCTGGAGGAGCTTCTGCCGGGAACTGGGGGCCACGGTCAGTCTCTCGTCCGGGTATCACCCCCAGACCAACGGGCAAGCAGAACGGGCCAACCAAGAGATGGAGCAGACCCTACGTTGTGTGACAGCCGCGCACCCGATGGCCTGGAGTACCCACCTGGCCTGGATCGAGTACGCCCACAACAGTCAGGTATCATCAGCCACCGGCCTCTCCCCTTTTGAGGTGTGTTTGGGGTATCAGCCCCCGTTGTTTCCGGTGGTTGAGGGAGAGGTCGGTGTGCCCTCGGTCCAGGCCCACCTACGGAAGTGCCATCGGGTGTGGCGTGCCGCCCGTTCTGCTTTGTTGAAGGCCCGGACGAGGGCGAAGAACCATGCAGACCGGCGGCGGACCCCGGCTCCTACGTATCGTCCTGGGCAGGAAGTGTGGTTGTCCACCAAGGACATTCCCCTACAAGTGGACTCCCCAAAACTGCAGGAACGATACATTGGTCCGTTTAAAATTCTCAAGGTCATCAATCCCGCCGCAGTGAGGCTTCAGCTCCCGGCCTCACTGCGGATTCATCCAGTGTTCCATGTTTCCAGGATAAAACCTCATCACACCTCACCCCTCTGCACTCCGGGTCCGGCACCACCTCCTGCCCGGATCATCGACGGCGAGCCGGCTTGGACTGTACGCCGGCTCCTGGACATCCGACGGATGGGCCGGGGTTTGCAGTATCTGGTGGACTGGGAAGGGTACGGCCCCGAAAGAGCGCTCCTGGGTGAAGAGGAGCTTCATCCTGGATCCGGCCCTCCTGGCCGACTTCTACCGTCGCCACCCGGACAAGCCTGGTCGTGCGCCAGGAGGCGCCCGTTGAGGGGGGGGTACCGGATCCGACGAGCGGAGGCAGTGGCCACCTGGGGTTCGGGACTTGGCGGCTCCAGTATCCCCGGGGTTCGGTGGCAGAGGAAATCGGGTGGTTCCGGTTCGACTCGGACAGACGTCTCCTATCGTCGAGCCTGCCCACACAACACCTTTGGAATTCGGTTACTGCTGTATTTGTAATCTGTTGTGTTTGTTGTGTGAATTCACAACAGTAAAACTTTGTGATTTGACTTTCTCCATTGTCCGTTCATTTGCGCCCCCTGTTGTGGGTCTGTGTTCCTACACTTTCCCAACAATAAGTATTGGTTTTGATTTGGGCACTCAAATGAAATACCATATTAGTGAGAATATAAGACAGGGGCTGTTTTTTGTTTTGTGTTTTTTTGCTCTAGAAAATAGATTTTAAAATTATTTGGGCAAAAACAGTAACCTAGAAGGCCCTCAGAGAGCACATACCTCCCCATGGCCAAAATACAATACAAATACAAAATTTTGCATCAGGCATCAAGTCTTATTTCATAAAAAATTATCTATGTGCTCATAATATTTCATCAGTATCCATTCATAACTGTTTCAATTCAGCATCACAATCTGCCTAACATTCTTCTGGATCCCGGGTCCAGAATATGTTCCGGATTGACTCAAAAATTACTTAAGTTGTTTATTAGGGCATTATTCATCTGCTCACAAATTCTTATGGAATTTCATTTTTAACACATTTTTGAAAGAAAAGCATCAGAGAGATGATGCCTGCAAACTCTGCACACTGGGATATCAGCATGTCTCATGGTTCATGTTATCAATCAGTCACACATATTTTGCTGATCAATATAAACTTTAGATCATCTCTCTAGCCCCATTCCTTGCAGAGATATAGCAGAAAATCTGTTTTGTTTTGTTTTTTGCACCATGTTTTTGTTGACCTTGACCTATGTCCTTTGTCTGATCTTTTCCAAAAGTTAATGATTTCAAGATCTCTGGCCAGTTAACATTCCAACCAACCACGTTTGGTGAAAATCCATCCAGACTTTTGTCAGTTATCTTGTTCACAGACAAACAGACACACATGACCACCAGTTACAATGCCATGCTTTGCTGCTTCACCTGTGTGCCAGGTAATTAAATGTTCCTGAATGCTTAAAACTTATAGATCTTGGATCTAAAATATACTTCCTTATTTTTTTGGATGATGATCACCTGCTCCCCAAATTTCATTAACATCCTCTCACAACGTTTTGAGTTAAATACTGCTAAGTGCCAAACATTCTTCTGGATCAAAGTTCCAGAATATATTCTGGATCACCTCCAGAGTTGAATCACATATTACCCAGAAGGTTGTCTATCTGCTCACCAAATTTCACTGAAATCTGTTCATTACATTTTGAGTTATCCCGCAGGCAAACAAACAGACCAATGGCGGTGAAAATATTACCTCCTTGGTAAGCATAGCACAAATTATGTATGCAAATTAATGTCAGAAAATGGTCATATTACCTGAAAATCAAATGTGGCATTATTGTTTTTATTGGCAAATTGTAATCTGTCTGTAGAAATATTAATCACAGTGTAATATCAGATTAATGTAGAATTGTTCAGCCAATGGGCTTTAAAAATAATGTTTCACAGTTGCATGTAATAATATTCAGACATATTTACACACTGACAGTTCAGTGTTTTTAAAAATCTTTTGTGATTTTTTTAATAACTTGCATTTGTGAAGTAAATTTGCCAAAATTAGTAATGACATTTAATATATATATATATATATATATATATATATATATATATATATATATATATATATATATTAAATATATATATATATATATATATATATATATATATATATTGTATAACGTTACCACCTGGTTTCTAGTTTCTCCACAATAAAAGATAAAACATGCACGGAGCGCCCCCATGTGTATACTTGTTGTACTGCAGGACACTGTGAGAGATTTTATATACTATGTCAACAGGTTTACAATTTAAACCGTTTGAATATGATAAAAGCACGTCCTTTCATTTGGAAAACAACAGTAACAACAAAAAACAATTCAATTTTTTATTCAATTCAAATTATTTATGTCATTTACATTATAAATCTCATCTCGTCGCTTCACTAGGACCCACCAGCTGTTGAGAATTAATTTTTAAATATTTCCTTGTGTTTGCAGGTTTTCTTTCCTTTAATCTTTCTTTTTAAATAAAGTCTTTGGATTAATATTCCATTTAACAGATTTTATTTGTTTTTAAATTGAGAAGCTTCATCCACTTCATGTTTTAAACTGTTTGTAAACTAGTTTTACTAAACAGCTGCGAAACATTAAATGTCTTAAACTAGCAATTCATTACTTCCATCCATCCATCCATCCATCCATTTTCTTCCGCTTTATCCGGAGTCGGGTCGCGGGGGCAGCAGCTCAAGCAAAGCTGCCCAGACCTCCCGATCCACACACACCTCCCCCAGCTCCTCTGGGGGAACCCCAAGGCGTTCCCAAGCCAGCCGAGAGATGTAGTCAATTCATTGCTTATTTATTATATTAATTTATTTATTTTTACTAGCTGATTTAAGTTCTGAGAATTTTTAAATCTTGCAAAAATAACAGTAGCACAGTTTATTGATGTCATTAGTAGTTAGATGTTTTACCTGCATTTGCATTGAATTGTCATTCTGAGGTATTTCACGATATTTCAAAAATATTGCAATTACTGTGAAAAACGATTTCAACGATTTCTTGCCCACTACCAAGACAAAACAAAAAGACTACAACGCAAAGCATTCTGGGAAACTGTCCTCTCCTACGTCAACAAACCGCGCCGACTCCTGACTTGCTTGATGTCACTGCACAGGAATAGAGAAGTCTGTTCTTTGTTTCTGCGTTTTTCTGATTAATTATCTGCTCTTTGCATCGCTAGAAACACATACATTTAATGTAAGTACGTATTTAATGCAGATATTCTTTGAAATAAGCTGAAAATCGATAGAATATGCTGAAATGTTTTTTTCGTCACAGTAATGACAGCAAGCTTATGTGACACCAGAAGTTTAGCGATTTTTTTTCGCACCTGTTCTAATTTACAACAAAAATGTATTCGTAAAGTTTTTAAAAAGTAGAAAACCGCTTGTCTCCAAAACGCTGATAATACAAAGCCTCATTCAGCAGCTAATTTGAAACTTTGGTTGTAGAAGGTAAAGTAAATCAAATCACGACATGTCGTATGTGGTGTCAAATTTGACAGATTCGTAGCTAAAATCAACACCGACTTTAATTGTATATCCATTTACATTGTCATCAGTGGCTAAATAGTGCCAGGCTGCTGCTGCTGTAAGTTTAAACATATCACATATCAGCTGTTCTAGCACCTCCACCAACACGTGCACAGTGGTTCTAATGCCACATGCCGGCTATTTTACACTCCATTAACCTCAAATTACATCTGTTCCTGTGTTCCAACCAGCATTTGGTATGTGGACCCAGACAATATAAGAATTTCGATACTGCGTGTAATTTCCACACATACAGATTTACATATAGTGATGTAGTTGTTTGAAGGTCCTACTGACCCTGTATATCCAGATCAGATCAAGGTTTGGTTAGTTGGTGTCGTCAAGTTTAAATTCATGAACGTGCTTCATATTATTTTAGCTTGAGATCAGCCAGAGTTTTAGTCAAAAAATGCATCATGATTAGGAAAAAAAATGCAAGTCACATTGGTCTATAACTTACATTTAGTTTTTGAAATGTGGTGGCACTGCTTCATGCAACAAAAATCAAAATGAATTTAATTAGTGGATTGTTTATTTATAGCACAAACACTGCTTAGTGAGCAGAAGCTAACAGGCCAATTAATCTTATTGTTTGAGGCACACAACAACTCAAGTGTAAACTGCTTTAAAGCAGCTCACACACTCAGAAAGCTTCTTGCTGACATGATTCCACAGTCTGCAAGGCAAATGTTCCAGAATGAAATGTTGTAATATAGTGGGGTAAAAAAAAGTATTTAGTCAGTCCCTGATTGTGCTCCTACTTAAGAAAGACAAGAAAGATGAGAGAGATCTGTAATTTTCAACATAGGTACACTTCTACTGTGAGAGACAAAATGAGGCAAAAAAAAAAAAAATCCAGGAAATCACATTGTAGGATTTTTAAAGAATTTATTTGTAAATTATGGTGCAAAATAAGTATTTGGTCAATAACAAAAGTTCAACTCAGTACTTTGTAACATAATCTTTGTTGGCAATGACAGAGGTCAAACTTTTCCTGTAAGTCTTCACCAGGTTTGAACACACTGTAGCTGGTATTTTGGCCCATTCCTCCATGCAGATCTCCTCTAGAGCAGTGATGTTTTGGGGCTGTCGCTAGGCAACACGAACTTTCAACTCCCTCAACCAATTTTCTATGGGGTTGAGGTCTGGAGACTGGCTTGGCCACTCCAGGACCTTGAAATGCTTTTTACAAAGCCACTCCTTCGTTGCCCGAGCGGTGTGTTTGGGATCATTGTCATGCTGAAAGACCCAGCCACGTTGCATCTTCAATGTTCTCACTGATGGAAGGAGGTTTTGGCTTAAAATTTCACAATACATGGCCACGTTCATTCTTCCCTTAACACGGATCAGTCCCTTTTGCAGAAAAACAGCCTCAAAGCATGATGTTTCCAACCCCATGCTTCACAGTAGATATGGTGTTCTTGGGATGCAACTCAGCATCTGTCTTCCTCCAAACATGACGAGTTGAGTTTTTACTAAAAAGTTCTATTTTGGTTTCATCTGACCACATGATATTCTCCCAATCCTCTTCTGGATCATCCATATGCTCTCTGGCAAACTTCAGACGGGCCTGGACACATACTGGCTTAAGCAGGGGGATATGCCTGGCACTGCAGGATTTGAGTCCCTCTCTGCGTAGTGTGTAGCCTTTGTTACTTTGGTCCCAGCTCTCTGCAGGTCATTCATCAGGTCCCTCCGTGTAGTTCTGGGATTTTGTTCACCGTTCTCATGATCATTTTGACCCCACGGGATGACATCATGCATGGAGCCCCAGATCGAGGGAGATTATCAATGGTCTTGTATGTCTTTCATTTTCTTACAGTTATTCCCACAGTTGATTTATTCACACCAACCTGCTTGACTATTGTAGATTCACTCTTCCCAGCCTGGTGCACATCTACAATTTCTTCCTGGTGTCCTTCGACAGCTTTTTGGTCTTTCTCCAAACATGACGCGTTGAGTACAGGTAACAGGTGGAGGACAGAACAGCTTCTTAAAGAAGTTGTTACAGGTCTGTGAGAGCCAGAAATCTTGCTTGTTTGTGGGTGACCAAATACTTACTTTCCACCATAATTTACAAATAAATTCTTTAAAAATCCTGCAATGTGATTTCTGGATTTTTTTTTTTTCTCATTTTGTCTCTCATAATTGAAGTGTACCTATGATGAAAATTACAGACCTCTCTCATCGCTCAAGTAGGAGAACTGGTACAATCAGGGGCTGACTAAATACTTTTTCTCCCACTGTGTTAATATCAATTGTGTAACTTCAATATAGGCACCATGTGGTTTCCAAAATATGGTAAAGGGATACACAGACTTGTATGTGTTGTTTTATTTTAGATATTCTGTCCTACAGTGAACCAGAGGAATATAAGAGGAGAGACATGGGGGCTCTTCTATCACGATGGAGGGTATGTGTATCAGAAAAAAGTGGTGTGTGTGTGTGTGTGTGTGTGTGTGTGTGTACATATATATATATATATATATATATATATATATATATATGTATATGTGTATATGTATATGTATGTGTGTACAGTACTTTGCAAAAGTTTAAGACACCCCAGTTATAAGTGGCATTGGAAGTCTCCCCCACCCCATTTTTTTTGGCATTTCCCACAAAAGTGAATATGTGAGCAATATTTTTTATAATAATAATAACAATGATAATGATATACTCAAACTTTAAGTCGCTTTATCCTTAAAATAGTTTTGAGGTCCTGCAACTTATATATCGAAAAATCATGCATAAATGGAACCCAGTTGTCATATTATCATCAAAATAGAAATTCATCACATATTTCATTTATTTATGACTTTTGATCAGGTTTTCATACTTTTTAGTGATTTTATGATGCATTAAATGTGCCTAAAACTGTTGCACAGTACTGTATAGTATTGGAGTTGTTGTTGTCCATAACAAAAGGTGTTTCATAATCTGATTATTATGCAGAGGAGTCTTAGTACGTGGCTTGTCAAGTTAGACATAATGTGTTTATTGACAGTTGACACTTTTGACTAATTTATCATTTTATTGATATTGCACTTTTCTGTGCTGTACATATGTAAATATCTAAGATAAGTACTTGTTCTATTACTTTGACAGATAACTATTTTACTTCTCCACATGGGAAATTTGACCCCCAAAACTAATTCTTGAGCAGTCATTTACACAATGTTTTTTTTTTGTCCCGAGAACCATGTGTGATATCAGTCAAGACTTTGAAGCCTGCACCCCCGCTGGAAGAAATCCAAGTCCTATTTTAAGACATACCGGAGAAGTCAAAGAAAGAATGGCAGAGGCAGTCTTGACTTTCATTCAGTTTTTTGAGAGGAAAGAGGTCAGACAAACTGAGTTTAACTCCAGATTGAGAGATATTTGAAATGGTGTCTGAGAGGAAGTCAGAATGCAGTCAGAAAAACCTGTCTGTCAGCCTTACAGTGCCGTCACATTTAAAGCCTTTGTATCTTAGTTTGTTTTCATTATTACATTTAAAGAATTCTTGCCACCAGCTCAACTGGCTGATTGTTTGCAGAGACCAATCAGAATCTTGTAACACTTAGACAACCAATGTACATTGTTCTCAGAGAGTCCTTCGCTCATTCATCTTCAACCGCTTACTCCAATTAAGGGTCACTGGGGGGAGCTGGAGTCTATCCCAACAGTCATAGGGTGTGATGCGGGATACACCCTGGACAGAATGCCAGTCTGTCACAGGGTTATGGGGGACATGTTTTAAAAATAATTTATTTGTCTCTTTATCTCTGTTTTCTAATCTTTGCTGTTTTTGTAGACAAAACCAACTACTATTGAGCAGCTGGAGAATCTGGACAAGGTAATGAATAAATAGTCACTGCATTACTGGGGAAATGGTGATCTTTGTGTGGAAGGGATGATCATATGATTTCCATTTTTGGCTTTTGGAGACTTGTTGTTATTGTGCAACCATACCTGATTGTTTAATAATGTTTGTCATTATTTTTGTGTCATTTAACCCTTTTGTAGGAGATCAAAGAGTTGGAGGAATTCATGGCCAAAAACCAGCGCCTGAAAAAGGTAAAGTAGACAAACTTGATGACCTCCAGTGTTGTTCTGTAAGCAAATGCTTATCAGTGTCTTTGTGTATCAACCCGCAGCTGTGGGTTGGCAGATTTCTTTTCTACTCATCGCTGCTTTACCTGCTGACCTCTCTGCTCTTTTACTGGCTGTATCTACCGGACCAATGGTTGGAGAGACTGACCATGGCTTTGCCTTTCTTCATTTGCCCCATGCTGTGAGTCATACACATTTGATTTTTGTGATCTGGAACACAAAGTCTTAAACATGACATGTTGAACCTTGAATGTATTTAAGGTGTAATCTACAGGGTGTTAATGGCTGTTTTGGGTTCTCATCATACATTTCTATCTACATATCAGGATCTGGTTGATAAGGAAGTTTTTGATTTTCCTCTTCTCGAAACACACTGAAAGAAACAGTGAGTTTTGCTGCTTATCTACACAGGCAACACATGATAAATTTTAGGTTTTTTACCTGTTTAAGATTCACTAATGCTGCTCCTGCTATTACAACCCCTGGCCAAAATTATGGAATCACCGGCCTCCGAGGATGTTCATTCAGTTGTTTAATTTTGTAGAAAAAAAGCAGATCACAGACATGACACAAAACTAAAGTCATTTCAAATGGCAACTTTCTGGCTTTAAGAAACACTATAAGAAATCAGGAAAAAAAAAATTGTGGCAGTCAGAAACAGTTACTTTTTTAGACCAAGCAGAGGGAAAAAAATATGGAATCACTCAATTCTGAGGAAAAAAATTATGGAATCATGAAAAACAAAAGAACGCTCCAACACATCACTAGTATTTTGTTGCACCACCTCTGGCTTTTATAACAGCTTGCAGTCTCTGAGGCATGGACTTAATGAGTGACAAACAGTACTCTTCATCAATCTGGCTCCAACTTTCTCTGATTGCTGTTGCCAGATCAGCTTTGCAGGTTGGAGCCTTGTCATGGACCATTTTCTTCAATTTCCACCAAAGATTTTCAATTGGATTAAGATCCGGACTATTTGCAGGCCATGACATTGACCCTATGTGTCTTTTTGCAAGGAATGTTTTCACAATTTTTGCTCTATGGCAAGATGCATTATCATCTTGAAAAATGATTTCATCATCCCCAAACATCCTTTCAATTGATGGGATAAGAAAAGTGTCCAAAATATCAACGTAAACTTGTGCATTATTGATAATGTAATGACAGCCATCTCCCCAGTGCCTTTACCTGACATGCAGCCCCATATCATCAATGACTGTGGAAATTTACATGTTCTCTTCAGGCAGTCATTTTTATAAATCTTATTGGAACGGCACCAAATAAAAGTTCCAGCATTATCACCTTGTCCAATGCAGATACGAGATTCATCACTGAATATGACTTTCATCCAGTCATCCACAGTCCACGATGGCTTTTCCTTAGCCCATTGTAACCTTGTTTTTTTCTGTTTAGGTGTTAATGATGGCTTTCGTTTAGCTTTTCTGTATGTAAATCCCATTTCCTTTAGGCGGTTTCTTACAGTTCGGTCACAGACGTTGACTCCAGTTTCCTCCCATTCGTTCCTCATTTGTTTTGTTGTGCATTTTTGATTTTTGAGACATATTGCTTTAAGTTTTCTGTCTTGATGCTTTGATGTCTTCCTTGGTCTACCAGTATGTTTGCCTTTAACAACCTTCCCATGTTGTTTGTATTTGGTCCAGAGTTTAGACACAGCTGACTGTGAACACCCAACATCTTTTGCAACATTGCGTGATGATTTACCCTCTTTTAAGAGTTTGATAATCCTCTCCTTTGTTTCAATTGACATCTCTCGTGTTGGAGCCATGATTCATGTCAGTCCACTTGGTGCAACAGCTCTCCAAGGTGTGATCACTCCTTTTTAGATGTAGACTAATGAGCAGATCTGATTTGATGCAGGTGTTAGTTTTGGGGATGAAAATTTACAGGGTGATTTCATAATTTATTCCTCAGAATTGAGTGAGTCCATATTTTTTTTTCTCTCTGCTTGGTCTAAAAAAGTAACCGTTACTGACTGCCACAATTTTTCCTGATTTCTTATAGTGTTTCTTAAAGCCAGAAAGTTGCCATTTGAAATTACTTTAGTTTTGTGTCAGTCTGTGATCTGCTTTTTTTCTACAACATTAAACAACTGAATGAAGATCCTCCGAGGCCGGTGATTCCATAATTATTGCCAGGGGTTGTATTATTATTATTATTGGCTGAATTCCTTTGTTTGTCTGTTTTAGATGATAAACTAGAAGATTTGAAGGCTGCTAAAAGAAAGATTGTAAGTGTAAAAACTCTTTCCAGCATTTCTCTTGCTTACTTTTTAAGGAGGGCTGAATTTGTGATATTTGTGCAATTTCCTGTGTAAATAAGTTTAAAACAAATATGCTACTATAATTAATGAATTTACAATGGAGTTTTTGATTTCATGTAATTTTATATCATTTATTTACATTAAGATTATCAAAAAACTATTTTGAGAGGTTACACTTTATTGGCCCAGTCCACCCAGCTATAAATGTGGAACCGGCTTTCACTGGGCAAGTAACCTGAGGGATTTGTAGAGTCTTATCCACTTCACTCTAAGGAATCATCATCTTTGTTGTCATTATTATTATTATGATTATGGTTAAATTATTTGCAACGAGATTGAGTCCACAAGGTTTTATATGTGGAGCTGAAATTCAGTCTGCAACATAGAACTAATGATGTCCTGGTTTGTGTGTCTAGCTGGAAGAAGTGATGGAGACAGAGACGTACAAAAATGCAAAACTCATTCTGGAACGCTTTGATCCAGAAGCGAAGAAGAAGGCTGTAAGTGTGGTTGTGTAGATTTAGTTTGTGTTGTAATTATCTGTTGATTGGGTTCACTGTTATGTTGCAGGAGTTGGAGTTGACTCCTGTCCATCCTCAGATGACTCCCAGGCCAGGACAAGGTTCAGCACACACACACACACACACACACACACACACACACACACACACACACACACACACACACACACACACACACACACACACACACACACACATATATATATCAAAACTGAAAGACAAAGAATTACAGTTAATTTTTTTGTATGTGAATGGTAAATGGACTGCATTTATATAGCGCTTTTCTATCTGCATCAGACGCTCAAAGCGCTTTCCAAATAATGCCTCACATTCACCCCGATGTCAGAGTGCTGCCATACATGGCGCTCGCTACACACCGCGAGCAAAAGGGGATTAAAGACCTTGCCCAAGGGCCCTTAGTGATTTTCCAGGATCTTCTGGTCTCAAGCCCAAAACCTTAACCACTAGACCATCACCTCCCCATGTGTTATTTGCTCAGGATCAAGCTAGGCTTATTTTCAAGTTGTGTGAAAGTAAAAGCAGCAAGACAACATGCAATGAATCGTTTTGTTCTAGAGCTTCGACAGAGGGGAGCTGCAATGAGACCATCTCCAACCAGCACTCCGGCTGCAATGACAACAGCTCCCCCACCTGGTGCACGAGTCTCATTGGGGTCAGGGGCCACACCTGTGGGTAAGAGTATGCTTGGCAATAAGTATCATAGAATATAACAGATGTGTAGTGTTGGCTGGGGCCTTACAGTTAGACCTTTCACTTGGTAGCAACACTGGCCCATGTGGCAGCCATCTGTCTGTCTGTATTCCATGTTGTTGTTCCACCAGCACCTCTCTCTCGCCCTCGCTCTCCCAGCTCCAGGAGGACCACCAGAGAAATCTGCATCTGTCCACCAGGGGGTGCTACCCAGAAGCCCCTGTTCCCCTGTTCCAGGTGTAGGTAGGTAACGCCTCTGATCTCAGTTTGACGTGACTGTGCATGGGCAAACCGTGTGTGAATAATGCTCTCTGTGTTTGGGCTGTTTTTGAAGGCATGCACCCACCAGGTCCCCCTATAGCCAGACCCATTCTGCCCAGAGAGAGGGGCACTGTGGACCGCATCATAGAGTACCTGGTAGGGGATGGACCACAGAACAGGTAAAGGTCCTTTTTAAATGTTGCATATCCTTCTTTAGGTGTTCAGCCACATGAACCTGTGAGTTATTCTTTTGAACAGCTCCAAGACAGGATAATTTGTGCATCAGTCATCAGTTGGTAAGAATCAAGATTTTTCAGGTCAGTCAGGTTTTATAATACAGGTACAGAACAAAACACAAAACTATGAAGATGGAATAATGTCACTTGAAATGCTCAACAACTGGCTTCAGGATCTATCGTTTCCACATGCTGAACATTTTTCATGAAGTTTTTACTTCGCATTCTGAATAATAAGAATAACATATTTGTTATACAGATTATGTATTTCAAAATGCTTTTACAATTAAACATATTCATAACAGTACAATAAAATCATAACATATCTATATCAGCCAACATTTCTGGAATGTGTGAAGTTTTGACTCAATGGGTGCAACGTTGAGAAATGTTGGTTTTTCAGAATGCAAAAGATGGAGAACCACGCCTTAATTTTTGTATGTTTATACATTTAATTTGTCTTTATTGTTATTCTTCAGGGATCTTAATAGAGCTGCAAACCTAATATTGGTGTGCAGTGTATTACATTGACAAAGATATTCTATTCTAACATGAATCATACTTGGTGTTGAAGACTGTACAGTTTGTTTGTTTGTTTTTTTAATAGTTTGCAGCCCCCAGTTTGAGACATGTAAAATTTGCGTTTGCTGGTTTCACGGTTTATTGTTGTAGTCAGAAACAATTTGGAGGGGGACTTTTGTCTCAGACACACCGTTTGCTTTTTAGTAGCTGATCTCTTCAAGCAGAAGCTTCTGTTTGTGTATCTAACTTCTTTAGATGGTCAGACGTCATTCTGTGATGCAGTAAAGTTTAGTGATGGGAACTTTCAGAATGACTCTCACAGGGTGATGGACACTGCCTTTTGCAGTTACTAACGGGACAAATGGAAGAGAGTGGTTGGCTGAATATCACAAACTGCCTTTCTCTCCCTGTCTGCTTACTTCTCTTCTTTTCTTAGATATGCCTTGATCTGCCAGCAGTGTTTTTCTCATAATGGGATGGCTCTGAAAGAAGAATTTGAGTATCTGGGTAAGAACAGAGACACTCCTACATGTACCTTACTGAAAAGTGCATATTTGCAGTAGGGAGACTTGAAAAGAAGTTGTGAAATTTCAGCTACAGTTTGCCTGAAGGAAGTAAGAAGCCCATGGGAACCTCGAGCCTAGATGTGCTCGGTTTGCTTGAAACAAAGTCCAGAAGAATAATAACAATAATTGAAGTTATTTGTCATTGCATATACAACAAAATTTGTCCTGCATTTAACCATCCTGTTTGCAGTTGGACACAATCCAACCACTAGGAGCAGTGGGCAGCCACAATTCGGTGCCCGGAGACCAACTCCAGATGTAGAGACGCTGCCTGGCTCAGGGACAGAGAAAGGGGCAGACCCTAAATAAGCATGTTTTCGATTGTGGGAGGAAACCGGAGTTCCCGGAGGAAACCCACACAGACACAGAACATACAAACTCCACACAGAAAGGGCGGGAAGCGATCCCACAACCTTCTTGCTGTGAGGCATCAGTGCTAACCACTAAACCACTGTGCTGAAGAAGTGGCTGATGATACAATGTTTAGGTTTACCCTCAAAATGCAATTTTAAACAAAGTCTGCCCAGGATTATTTAACAGGATACATTTAAAATGACAATTTTATTACTTCATTTTTGCCTGTATTTGATAGATTCTAATAGACAGAATCTATCTTGAAATTCATCTTCAACCACTTTCCACTGTGCCCCCAAACTATGAAGTTTAGTGTGAGTAAAATTTGAGGTGTGTTATGTTTTGTAACGTGATCCCTCCACTTTGCGTATTAAGGCTGAGGTCCCTCCCTCTCATCTCTGTTCTTTCTCCAGCGTTTCGTTGTGCGTATTGTTACTTTCTGAACCCAGCCAGGAAAACACGCCCCCAAGCTCCCAGGCTTCCCGAGTTCAGCTACGAAAGGAGGCTGCGAGCAGAATCTCCATCACCTGGGCGGGCACCACGTTCTGCTGCAGACACAGAGGAGAGTGCGCCCCCTTCTGGAGGTACTGAAGTACACAAACGCAAACATCAGACATGACCAAGTATGTTCGGGTCTCAACATACAAAAGAACTAAAAAAGGACCAATCATAATTCAGATCAGGACCAAAGCTGTGGACAAATGTCATGCTTGAGATTGTTTGACTGACGTATTAGTCCAGGAGGCTGAAGTTGATTTTGACCTAATCGGTACCAAAACAGTTCCAATCCAGCATACACAAATGTATGGTGGCCATCCCAGGGCAGTAGCTATAGCAAGGTAGGGGGTCAGTGAAGGATTACACAAGGGTCAAGATTTAAAGTTTTACCACATTATTTATCTGATCATAAAGATTCCAAAAAGGTAAAGTTTGGGTGATTTCTGACGGAATATTATGGGGTCAAAACAGCATTTTTTTTTTTTTGACAAGCATCAGTTTCAGTTTATTCAACTCAAACTTTATGTCGGAAGCACATTTAGAATGACAGCAGTCGACCAAAGTGCTGCACAATAAAAATGGGCACCGGGTCACACCCAATAATAAATAAGTAAATAAGAGTTAAAAACAACAATAAAAATTAGGGCAGACTACAAAAAGGTAAAATAAAATAAAAATGCACTAGCTCATTTGGGAAATGCTGTGGAAAAAGAGGTGAGTTTTTAAAGAAGATTCAAAAGTCTCAAGGGTCAGGGATGATCTAATATGAAAGGGGAGACTATTCCAAAGCCTGGGGGCAACCGCCGCAAAGGCCTGTCACCTTTAGACTTTAATCTACTTTTGGGCACGTCCAGCAACAGTTGGTCAGAGGACAAGTAACTATGTTCTGGATGAGCTGGAGACAATTAAGAGAAGTCAGGTCCAAGCTGATGTACAGAGAGTTACAATAGAGAGTTAACACTATTCTTGACCGTGCGTAATGGTTCCTGATAATTCTCCAGGAACACGTGCCATTAATCGTAACGTGTGGTCACAGGTTGCAGCAGTTCCTGAGGACACCTGCCGCCTCTGTCCCGAATCATCACATTCGTGATCAGCAGCCAAGAATGTGTACTTCATGGCATTTGTGACTTGTCGTTATGTGTAAACGCAGCATAAAAGTCTTGTCTGTTTTTAAAAGCTTTTTCTTAACTATGTTTTTTCTTGTACTTTGTTTTATTCTTTGTACTTTTATGGTAGCGCCTTGAAATTTGCTTGTCAAATGTAAGGCGCCTTATAAATAAATTTTTTATTATTATTATAATCTAATGTACTTGTAACAAAGGCATAGATAACCTTCTCGAGGTCATTCCTGGAAAGATGGGGCTTGGTCTTAGCTAAAAGACGAAGTTGGAAAAACCTTGCTTAACACAGCACTGATCTGCTTCTCAAATTTTAAATGGCTGTTGTTCAGGGGTCACAAGTTAAAGTTGCTCAAATTTAGGTAAAATGTGTTGGAAATTATTGGTTGAGCCACTAAGCTTAATAAATGGAATAGTTTTGACCATCATAGTGACTGTTTGCTCTCCGACGTCTATTTGATTCTATGACATATGTTACTCTGTAACACGAAGAAGCTTAACAGATGGTGCCGATTATTACTTTTCAAACCATATGGGATTGTGTTGTTTAGTCCTCTTAAGTGGTACAGAATATCTGCTTGGCCTGTGGACTGTCGACACAAACAAGGAATAATTAGCTGACATTTGGCTCCACAGGTTTGTACATTATTGACATCCAGTGACACACCTGAACATACTGCCGTAATGTTCTCTGTCTCTCTCTCTATGCTACCTGGTCCATGTTCTAACATCTGTGTTTGATCCTTTTTATGACAGAGCAGCAGTTAATCCTTTTCTGACTTTAGTTTCTTTGATAGTCTTATTGATGCCACCATTTGTCTTTTGTTGTTGTTCAGACAGAAGCCAGTAGAAGGGAAATGCCTATTGTCACTTTTTCTTTTATCCATCCATTAAACTCTTACTATAATTTGGCTATCTTCACCTAAATGTTGATGCACTTATGTAATTAACTTTGTATTTATCCTCATTCACTGTTCCAAAAAACAAACAATACTGAGGCACAAAGCTGTTTTAATTAACAACTGTACAATTTAGAATCTGTTCCTGTTGCACACAGTTCTTTCCATCTGTTCAAAAATTAGTTTTTAAAAATCTATTTGATTCAAGACAAAATACAGCTAGTTACCAAACCAGGTGAAGTAGAAAATGAGGTGTAATTTTGTTGTGTGCATGCCAACCCTTTAGGTAATGAGTTTTGTGCACTGTTTTATAATAGTAATGATGTATTTTTATTGCAATTTCAGGTTATACATTTCAAAATGCTTAACATCAGTAAATTCACACCAGAACACCTCAAACAGTTTAGTGTCTTTTTTTTTTTTTCTTCAAAACTCAACCTCGACCTACCTCGGACTGGTGCCCCGTTTCTGGGAATAAGCACTGGAACCAGTGGGCCTCGGGGTGTTTATAAGACTTATTTCTACTACTACTATTTCCAAATGTTAGTTAACAAAGTGCTTTGACATACAGCAGAAATGCAGTCCGGCTTCTGTTTGACTTCTGTCGGTGTCCATCTGATTCTACAGCACTCACAGTCCTGCGTCACATTTGTTCTGCTTAATGCCTGACTGTGCGCTGTGGGTTTAACAGTGTGATCTTGCCTCTAGCCAAGGCTCCGGCACCGTGGAGTTTGGTCCACAGTTTCCCAATCCAGCAGAGTCCAAAGAATCCCAGACTCCACCTCTGCAGCGTCCAGGTTCCCCAACCCCCTCTCTGTGCACGCTCTGATCTGGTGTAAATTTGGGGCTGATTTTAATGAAGTTTTTTCTTCTCTCTTCCAAATGGGGACATTTTAATTTCTCTTGAATCAGTTTAGGTCATAAAACTGCCACAAAGTGTGGAATATCAGAGGAACATGCATGGACCTGATATTTTTTTATTTACTGACTTGGCATTGTTAGAATTGCACATTTGGTTGTTTCTCGAATATATGAATATAAATCACTGTAAAATTAACTAATTATGATAAATATATCTGACTTGGACTTAGTCAAGAATGAATGTGCAGTATATTTAGACATCCTTACCTATGTACTTCCAAAAGTGCACTAATTATCTTTAAATTGTGTGAACATTAAGCTGAACATTATTCTTAACCAGTTTTCTTCTATGTCCCAATTTCAATGATCCCCTAAAAATGTGATATTACACTTTTGTACACTTAAGGCAAAAATGTACTTCAGATTAATTTTGCTACATAAAGTATTTCTGATATTTGCCTCTGAAGAGGCCTGGGTGATTTGGCCTAAAAATAAAATCTCCAATTTTTTTTCAGAAAAAATTCAGTTTTTGATTTTTTTTTTTCCGATTTTTTTTTTTCTTTTCCCTACTTTTAAAAGAAAACATTTAATACAAATGACAGAGATAACTCAAAACAAGTTTTGCTTTTATCAAAAACTTAAAGCTAACCCCTACTTACCTCCTGGAATTGAAACTCCAACTGTTCTTTTGATTTAAAAAATACACTTGGGTAAATTATTCCACCAGAGTAAGCTGGTTCTTAGCAGGAGTTTGCGCTCCTGTTCCCCTCGTAAAGTGTAACATTTCTCCCATGCAGCTGGATGCTTCTGTTTTAGATACTGGAATAAGTTTGTTGTGTGGCTGGCTGCGTTTGTGGTGATGGGCTTTTAGGGTTCGCCCCAGAAATTTTTAGTATAGTGGTGCTGTTGGCAATTATCACCCGAGGCGGTGCGTTGCGAGTCATTTTGACTGGTTTTAGATGCATTGAAAGCAGAATAATAGACCAAAACAAGACACTTATGTTGTAATATCAAAGTTTTTTTTTTGCATGTTTCTGTCTAAGTTAATAAAATAAATAACATTGAAAAGTTTAAAAACACATTAATATTTGATGGATATATCATTTCCTCTCCTCTTCTTTAAAAATGACACACTGTACCTTTAATCCATACTTTATAAAAACATATACCCCTAATTGTCTTGTTGTACAAGAGCTAAAACCTGGACTGATTTGTCAAATCAGAATCAAATTTATTGCAAAGTAAGTTCTCACATACAAGTAATTTGATCTGGTGTCATTGGTGCATAACAACAATAATAAAAAGAAACACTTCTATAAGAAGTAAATTTGCTCTCATAAAGATGAAATCCTGGATGGAAAAACTTTCTGAATCGGTTTTTCCACACTTTACTGTGTCACTGAATTGTGTGGTGAAGATGATCATTGATTAAAATTGCTTCGCTGCTTTTTACAGTGTGGAGTGTGTTCACTTTTTCCTCCTCCTCCTCTCTCTCGTCGTGAGGGAAACGAGACTCTTCACAACCGTCTTGCGGCTTATTGAGCAAACTTTGGAAACATGAAAGCTTTCATTTGTAAAATAAAGCCTTAATGTGTCACCAGCTACACAGGCAGAAGGAGCTGTTTTGTTGAAAGACTGACGGAGTTTTTGTTCTTTCACTGGAGACTCTGAGCTGCAGCGCTGTGGCTCTGCTCTGCTCGGCTGACTGGCGACGAGCAGGCAGCAGTCCGATCAACACAGACTGGCTGGATTAAACAAAATACAATGGCACTACGCCGTTGTTCCATTGTTCGGGGTAGAACCATGGTTTAAGACAAACTTTGCAGCATCCAGTCACTTGTTCCACGTCTGTCACAGCAATCTCAAACCACTGACGAAACTCGCTCTCCATTAGCGGTTAGTTTTCGGGTCCGAAGACCTCCAGGTTTATAATTAAAGATACGTCTGTTTGATCCTTTTAAGTATTTACAGTTTAAGTTTAGTTGGTGTTTACATTGTGCGCAAACCTCCGTCCCTCCCTTCTCCTCCTCCACCTCAGTTAACCGCATTCGTCTGGTTCTATTGTCAGAACACTTAATAAAACTTTTTTTTTTCTTTTACTTTACATATTTTATTATGTACAGGTAAAATATACATGTCTGTTTGTTAATAAAAAAAAATATTTATTACAATAAACAGGACGTTAAAGTGCAAACTTCACTTTCTCCCCGAACATGAACAGGAAGCGATCGCAGCTCGCAGCAACTGACATTGAAAATAACGGAGAAACAACCTGAGCGTCTGACATTTTTACATAAAACAAACGCAGTAACAGCGTCTAAAAACTCAGTTAATAATCCAGGAGAGTTTTATGTTGCGATGCTAATGCTGTTGTCCGTTTGCAGCGGTTTAAGTGCAGCCTGATCAGATCGTCTCAGTGCAGTTCTGTGTTAATGACGGCGCGCCTTTTTTGTTTGGAGTCGGAAGTTGCAAATCACATGATGCTTTGCGTCACACTTAACAACCGGATTGTGTGAAGGAAACGGGACGGGGAGGGGGGAGCTACGGAAGGTCCTGGGGACAAAAAGGTGCGCCGCTGCAAGAAGAGAAAAAAAAAAAGAAAAAAAGCTTGAATGTGTTTATTTTTTAAATCGTCCGCAACAAATAATTCGAATTAATCGATATTATCGATATATCACCCAGGCCTACCTCTGAACCTTGTTGTGTGTAGGATTTAATAGTTTATCCACCAGGGGCTTCATAAATACCGCCCGAATAATACCCTGTAATTCTTCAGGAAACTGCCATCAAAGCCAGAGAACTGTATAAGATCAGGGTTTTGAAGGCTTGCTATCAGACATCCACAACAGAGTCTTAATTTGTAAAAGCATAAACTGTGGATTTAGTTATGGTTGCATAATTAATAATTTGTGTGTTGTGCTTGAGAGCCTGATTTTTGCCCCCCTCCCCCCCCCATTCAATGACGTTTGAGAGCATTGTTTTCACTTCATGTGCAAGCTTATAATTTTCACACAATAACTGAAGAACACCTTGTCTGAATGAAATTTGTTGTTGGTTAATTGGGGAAGGATAGAGGAAGGGTTCTTTCAAAAGTTGGGGTCTTCAATCATTCAATATGGCCACAATGAGTGCCATGTTGATATTTGTTTCTGCACAATAACTGAAGAACGCCTTGTCTGAATTAAAGTATTTCCTGGTGGTGAATTGGGGAAGGATAGAGGAAGGGTTCTTTCAAAAGTTGGGGTCTTCAGTCATCTAATATGGCCACCATGGGTGCCATGTTGATATTTGTTTTCGCACAATAACTGAAGAACGCCTTGTCTGAATTAAACTATTTCTTGGTGGTGAATTGGGAGAGGCTACAGGAACTCTCATCTCATCTCATCTTCAACCGCTTTTCAACAGCTCCAGCAGGGGACCCCAGACTTCCCTTTCCTGTGCCACATTGACCACCTCTGACTGGGGGATCCCGAGGCATTCCCAGGCCAGTGTGGAGATATAATCTTTCCACCTAGTCCTGGGTCTTCCCCAGGGTCTCCTCCCAGATGGACATGCCTGGAACACCTCCCTTGGGAGGTGCCCAGGAGGCACCCTTATCAGATGCCTGAACCACCTCAGCTGGCTCCTTTCAATGCAAAGTAGCAGCTACTCTACTCTGAGCTCCCCACGGATGGCCGAACCTCTCACCCTTTCTCTAAGGGAGACACCAGCCACCATCCTGAGGAAGCCCATTTTGGCCAGGAAGTATCCCTTTTAAAAATTGGGGTCAGTACACTACACACCTATTGTTATTGGCAAACTTTCCCAATAAAAATTGACCATACACCATCTTTAATGCACCAGTCTTTCGCTGTAGCAATAATTTCCAGTCTTCATCATTCCCCATACTGTGCAAGCGGAGGCATGCACCACGCTTTATGTTGTAATTCTTCAGCTGTGATTACGGTCAGTGTGTTCATGCAGGAGTTACTAGCACGGACACATACAAAACAGTTTTCAAACATTTATGAATGACAGAAAGTCTCCTCGAGTGAAGAGATGGAACCTTCTCCAGTGATTTTGCCTTTGACGGAGTGATGAGCCGCTCACGTCACTGTGATTGTTTTCTGTCTGGAGTCTGAGTTGCACCATATTCTCAAAGAAAAAACCAGGCAGGATGATTTTAAGTATTAATGATCACTTAAAACCTTCAACACCACCTCTGCTAAAAAGGTAGCTGAAGACCATTCTGCTGGATAATTAGGTATTCATCACTTTAACCACATCAAAGATAATTTATCTATCAACCAATCATATTGCAAATTATGAATGTGATTGTAGATGTTCCAGCTTTCGTCTTCTTCTTTCTCTTTATTTGACTTTATCTTCCTGTTTCTTTCTTTCTGTTTTTGTTTTTGTACCCCAAGTGGTTCCTGCTTCTTAATAATTCAAATTTTATCTTCAGATGAGAAAGAGACAGAAGATGGACCTTCTAACGAGGCAAAGAGACAACCAAAGGAGGAGCAGCAGCAGGAGGAGAAGGAAGAGCTAGTTCAGAAAGAGGACGCACATGCAGAAACACAGCGCCCCCTGTGAGGCAACATTTCAAGCATCATCGGTGCTGAATCAGGTCTGCTCACATCAGTTAGTCATCCGAAAGATCTTTCTGGATTCTGTAGTTGGCTGCAGCTGATGGTTTGATGCTAATGTTTTGTAGCTAAACTCCCTCACTGACTCTTAATTGAATTTTTATTATTTTGTTTGTTCAACTCAACTTGGCACATTACCTGCTGTTGTTCTACAAAAACAAAACATGTCAGTCGGGTCCCAGAGATCGAAGCAAAAAGTTAATCACAAGAAGAGTGTTTGGTGAATCACGACAGCGTTTGTAGTTTATGAAGGACTTTTGTGACACGCGGGGAAACGGCTGATGTTTAAGTCGTTACGATTACAAGCTCAATGTAACAATGTCAAAGTGCTTATACTCACATTTGACCAAATTCTGAAGCATGTTCACATTTTTCCGATGAAATTTGAAGAAATCAATGTCTGAGTAACTCAATCAATCAAACCTCAAAGAATGACACCAGCTTCACCCAATTTGATGTTTTAGCCCAATTTACACTGAATATAAATGTTATCGTTCCACAAATTTAGCAAAACATCCAAGTTTAACTAAATCATTTTCTGAGCTTTTCTGGGTGCCACCGAGTTCAGTTGTTTTTGGTTGGTTTTAACCAAATTTGCTGATACTTGAAACTGGCCTGGGATAGAGGATCCATCATAACAGATACAAATCTAGTTTAAGTTGTGTAATTTTAGAAATTTAGTGTAACAGTGCATTTCCTGCTGTTACATACAAGTGGAGAGCAGAAGGCAAATTTTCCATATTCCAAGTTCCCAAACCATGTTGGGAACCCAAGAAAACAAAAAGCTGTTATGCTAAAGTTACAGTGTGCAGGATTGATGGATGTTTTTAGTAGTAGTGCATAATTAATTACCTGCAGCAATGAGTTAATGTGTTTTCATCAACGTAGAATGAGCCCTTCACATCTACACAGGGCCACCATCTTGCACCGCCATATTGATACAGCAGCCCAAAAGGGACATATTTATTCACATTTACATACTTATTCCTTCCTTCACATTTTGGAGTGTGTCAGGAAGACTGAAGAAAGAAGATGAGTCCGTGGTTGATCCTCTATACATAGTCTACTGGATGCTAGTGTAGGCAAACATGTTTTAGAACCATTGTTTTTGTGAATACGTATTGCTTTTTACAAAAGAAGGCAAGCAAGCATGAATCCCCATCGGCACAGAAGCAAAAACTTGAACGTAAACAAAATCATGTAACATATTGCAATCTCCAGCCTTGCCACTAGGTGACACACCTGTTGAAAAACCTGCTCCTCCCTCAGTGTTTATGAAACCTACTCATCCCATCAGCTTGCTCTTTAATGTCTTTATTGTTTTGACATTAGAGCAAATAAAAAAAACTTGCCTTCTTTAATTTAAAATTTGCACTCTTTAGATATAAGCAAGTCAGGACACAACCTCTTTAATATAAAACAACTTAAATAAGCATGTTTATAGAGAAACATAGGCTCATGTTTGCCAGAAGGCACATGGGGACATGTGATCCTAGATGTCTTTCAGTCCACCTGTGAATGCAACAGGCCAGAGCTTATAGTCACTTCATCCCATCATAGCCACTGAAGTTTGCAACTCCTTCATAGTAGAAAACCCATGACAGTTCCCCTCCCAAGATGCAAAATGCAAATACTGCAGAAAGGAGCTTAATGACTTTCTCTCGGAGCACATGCACTGGGACATGACTTTGGAATTAACAATTTCTGACGTGCAACAGAATGCAGCATTATTTCTTCCAATCAACTTTGCAATGTGGAAAACAGATCAGATTTCAGATCAGATCAGTATTTCCATATACTATTTTCTTTGAGAGTCTATTATGGCGCCATCCGATGGTGTTTTGGTGGAACTGCATGTAATTTCCAGTTTGGTTCCCAGACATAGAGTGTGCTACACACTGTGACTGAACTTTGTGAGAGTGTTGTTTTGGAAAATACTGCAGCAGATCTACAGATCAGAGGGTCCAAATATTTGACATCCACCCCCAAAAATCTACAAATGATTTAATATGTTTTGTTCTAACAGTCTCTCTCTGTCGCTGCTCATCTGGACACAATCGTCTCCAAAGTACTTCATCTGGCTGCGGGAAAGAAGACACAAGACATGAAGATAGAGTCTAATGAAAGAAAGTGAGGAAATGCCAAAAGCGAAATCATGTTGTTATATGATTTACTTTCTGACTTTACTGTTTTTACTGCTTTACTGTCTGACTGTACATATATAGAGCCCACAATGTAAATCACAGCCTCACATACAGGACTCTGTCATGGAGGTGAGGAAAAGTGTCCTTCAATATAATTCAGAGTTAATATTTGGGGGATGGTTGCACAAATTTGACCCACCAAAATTAGGCCAAATGGTAGACAAATGGTTTTATGTGATAAGTTTGTGTGGGCCGCCGAAGAGGAGGTACTGCTGGCCCACCACCACCAGAGGGCGCCCTGTCTGGAGTGCGGGCTCCAGGCACCAGAGGGCGCTGTCGCCTCACAGGAGCAGCCAGGGTGACAGCTGTCACCCATCACCTGAGACGAGACAGCTGATATCAATCAACAGGGAGGTATATCAGCAGGACGGCATCTCCACCTCATTGCCGAGATATCGCTTTACCAAGGAGGTAACGTATCTAGCCGATTATATCAACCTTAATTACCTTTTGCCTTTATACAGAGAGAGAGGAGCAGCAGGAAACATATTTGGATAAGTACTCACACTCCTGCACTTTAGTGTTTTCCTGACAAGAGGTGGAGGTGGTGTTCCACCCTGTGTGTTGCTGGGTGCAGCCGCACCCACACTGACTGTTTCTGTTCCTTGCCAGCAGTACCGGATCCGACGAGCGGAGGCAGTGGCCACCTGGGGTTCGGGACTTGGCGGCTCCAGTATCCCCGGGTTCGGTGGCAGAGGAAATCGGTGGATGTATTTGTAATCTGTTGTGTTTGTTGTGTGAATTCACAACAGTAAAACTTTGTGATTTGACTTTCTCCATTGTCCGTTCATTTGCGCCCCCTGTTGTGGGTCCGTGTTCCTACACTTTCCCAACAGGATATCTCGGCCAACGTCATGGATCCCGAGGGGCGTCAACCGGCTGTTGAACGGCCAATGGAAGAACAGGAAGCGCAGGCGTCCACAGGAGGGGTAATCGGTGAGTTGCAGCGGATCCTCACCGCTTTCACGACTCGGTTAGATTTGATGACCGCGCAGAACGTCCTCCTGAACCGCAGGGTGGAGGCTCTCGCCGCGCAGGTGGAAGCGCGCCCCCCGCCCGCTGCGGCTCTCCCTCCCGTAGACCCTGTGCGTAACATTGACGTTCCACTGGTCGTTCAACGACCCCTCCCACCTTCCCCTGAAGCATACATAAGCCCCCCAGAGCCGTACGGAGGCTGTGTGGAGACGTGCGTGGATTTCCTTATGCAGTGTTCGCTCGTCTTCGCACAGCGTCATGTACGCGACCGATGCTAGCAAGGTAGCTTATGTAATAAACCTGCTTCGCGGCGAGGCACGCGCTTGGGCTACAGCGCTCTGGGAGCAAAAGTCATGGCTCCTTCAGACATATGATGGGTTTGTGAGGGAGTTCAGAACCGTGTTCGATCACCCCAATAGAGGAGAAACCGCTTCAACTGTGCTACTGTCGATGAGACAGGGGCGTCGGCGCGCAGCTGCCTATGCAGTCGACTTCCGCATCGCGGCTGCGAGGTCCGGCTGGAATAGCACTGCCCTCCGCGCCGCCTTTGTAAACGGACTGTCATTGGTTCTTAAGGAGCACCTGGTGGCTAAGGACGAACCGCGGGATTTAGACGGGCTCATCGATCTTGTCATACGATTAGACAACCGGTTAGAAGAACGTCGGCGGGAACGAGACGAAGGGCGTGGCCGGGCACGCGCCGTCCCTCTCCCTTCCGGATCCGACCGCGCTCCGCCTTCCCCACGCTCCACGGCCCCTGCGCTCCGTGGGGCCACAGCTCCCCCTGCTGGCGAAGCTAAAGACACGAGTAGGGCAACATTTAGGGCACCAGATGCACAGAAGAGGCCCACGGAGCTTGTTTTGTTTGTGGCTCGACAGAGCACCACGTAAGAGACTGCCCCGAGCGGTCAAACTCCAAACGCCCGCCCTAGAGACAGGGCTAGGGGTGGGCCGAGACATTCACGTGGGACACACCCACATTGCCACACGACTCCCAGTCACGATCCTTTATGAGGACTCAACCCTGAAGGCCCCAGCACTGGTGGACACGGGCTCTGAGGGGAATCTGTTGGATAGCAGATGGGCTAGGGAGATAGGGCTCCCTCTGGTGGCGCTTACCTCGCCTGTACAGGTTCGGGCACTAGATGGCTCCCTACTCCCTCCGATCATGCATAAGACACCACCTGTAACTCTGGTGGTGTCAGGGAATCACCGGGAGGTGATCAAGTTTTTTGTGACTCAGGCCACCTCCCGTGTGGTTTTAGGATTTCCCTGGATGTTGAAGCACAATCCCCGGATTGATTGGCCGTCCGGGGTAGTGGTTCAATGGAGCGAGACCTGCCATCGGGTGTGTCTAGGTTCCTCGGTTCCTCCCGGCTCCCGAGCTAAGGAGGAGGTCAGAGTCCCGCCCAATCTGGGGGCGGTGCCGGTGGAGTACCATGACCTTGTTGACGTGTTCAGCAAGGATCTGGCGCTCACCCTTCCCCCCCACCGTCCTTATGATTGTGCCATTGATTTGGTTCCGGGCAGTGAGTTCCCGTCCAGCAGGCTGTACAACCTCTCACGGCCTGAGCGCGAATCAATGGAGACCTACATCCTCTTTAGCCGCCGGGTTGATCCGGAATTCCACCTCCCCGATGGGTGCAGGTTTCTTTTTTGTGGGTAAAAAAGACGGCGGTCTTCGTCCATGCATTGATTATAGGGGGCTGAACGAGATCACGGTTCGCAATCGATACCCGTTGCCCCTGTGGATTCAGGTTCGCCCCTGCATGGAGCCCAAATATTCACTAAGCTCGATCTTAGAAATGCGTACCACCTGGTTCGGATCCGGAAGGGAGACGAGTGGAAGACGGCATTTAACACCCCCTTAGGGCACTTTGAGTACCTGGTCATGCCGTTCGGTCTCACAAACGCGACTTTCCAAGCATTGGTTAACGATGTCTTGCGGGATTTCCTGCACCGGTTCGTCTTCGTATATCTAGACGATATACTCATCTTTTCTCCGGATCCTGAGACCCATGTCCAGCATGTACGTCAGGTCCTGCAGCGGTTGTGGAGAACCGGCTGTTTGTGAAGGGCGAGAAGTGTGAGTTCCACCGCACATCTTTGTCCTTCTTGGGGTTCATTATCTCCTCCAACTCTGTCGCTCCTGATCCGGCCAAGGTTGCGGCGGTGAGAGACTGGCCCCAACCCACAAGCCGTAGGAAGTTGCAACAGTTCCTAGGCTTTGCTAATTTCTACAGGAGGTTCATTAAGGGCTACAGTCAGGTAGTTAGCCCCCTGACAGCCCTGACCTCACCAAAAGTCCCCTTCACCTGGTCGGATCGTTGCGATGCCGCGTTCAAGGAGTTGAAACGGCGCTTCTCGTCTGCACCTGTTCTGGTGCAGCCCGATCCTAGTCGCCAGTTAGTGGTTGAAGTGGATGCCTCGGACTCAGGGATAGGAGCCGTGCTGTCCCAGAGCGGGAAGACCGATAAGGTCCTTCACCCGTGTGCCTATTTTTCCCGCAGGTTGACCCCAGCCGAACGGAACTATGACGTCGGCAATCGAGAGCTCCTTGCGGTGAAAGAGGCTCTTGAGGAGTGGAGACATCTGTTGGAGGGAACGTCCGTGCCGTTCACGGTTTTCACTGACCACCGGAACCTGGAGTATATCAGGACCGCCAAGCGGCTGAATCCCAGGCAAGCCCGCTGGTCACTGTTCTTCGGCCGTTTTGACTTCCGGATCACCTACCGTCCCGGGACCAAAAATCAAAGATCGGATGCCTTGTCCCGGGTACATGAAGATGAGGTCAAAACGGAGTCGTCGGATCCCCCGGATCCCATCATCCCGGAGTCCGCTATCGTGGCCGCCCTCACCTGGGACGTGGAGAAGACCGTCCGGGAGGCCCTGACACAAGACCCGGACCCTGGAACCGGACCGAAGAACAAACTCTACGTCCCACCAGAAGCTAGGGCTGCAGTCCTGGACTTCTGTCACGGTTCTAAGTTCTCCTGTCATCCTGGGGTGCGAAGAACCGTGGCAGTCGTCCGGCAGCGCTTCTGGTGGGCGTCCCTGGAGGCCGACGTCCGGGGTTACATCCAGGCCTGTACCACCTGCGCCAGGGGCAAGGCCGACCACCGCAAGACATCGGGATTGCTACAGCCGCTGCCCGTGCCTCATCGCCCCTGGTCTCACATCGGCCTGGATTTTGTCACGGGCCTCCCGCCGTCCCAGGGAAACACCGTCATCCTCACGATAGTGGACCGATTCTCCAAGGCGGCCCACTTCGTAGCCCTCCCGAAGCTACCAACGGCCCAGGAGACAGCGGACCTCCTGGTCCACCACGTCGTCCGTCTGCATGGGATACCATCAGACATCGTCTCCGATCGCGGTCCCCAGTTCTCCTCGCACGTCTGGAGGAGCTTCTGCCGGGAACTGGGGGCCACGGTCAGTCTCTCGTCCGGGTATCACCCCCAGACCAACGGGCAAGCAGAACGGGCCAACCAAGAGATGGAGCAGACCCTACGTTGTGTGACAGCCGCGCACCCGATGGCCTGGAGTACCCACCTGGCCTGGATCGAGTACGCCCACAACAGTCAGGTATCATCAGCCACCGGCCTCTCCCCTTTTGAGGTGTGTTTGGGGTATCAGCCCCCGTTGTTTCCGGTGGTTGAGGGAGAGGTCGGTGTGCCCTCGGTCCAGGCCCACCTACGGAAGTGCCATCGGGTGTGGCGTGCCGGTTCTGCTTTGTTGAAGGCCCGGACGAGGGCGAAGAACCATGCAGACCGGCGGCGGACCCCGGCTCCTACGTATCGTCCTGGGCAGGAAGTGTGGTTGTCCACCAAGGACATTCCCCTACAAGTGGACTCCCCAAAACTGCAGGAACGATACATTGGTCCGTTTAAAATTCTCAAGGTCATCAATCCCGCCGCAGTGAGGCTTCAGCCCGGCCTCACTGCGGCTTCATCCAGTGTTCCATGTTTCCAGGATAAAACCTCATCACACCTCACCCCTCTGCACTCCGGGTCCGGCACCACCTCCTGCCCGGATCATCGACGGCGAGCCGGCTTGGACTGTACGCCGGCTCCTGGACATCCGACGGATGGGCCGGGGTTTGCAGTATCTGGTGGACTGGGAAGGGTACGGCCCCGAAAGAGCGCTCCTGGGTGAAGAGGAGCTTCATCCTGGATCCGGCCCTCCTGGCCGACTTCTACCGTCGCCACCCGGACAAGCCTGGTCGTGCGCCAGGAGGCGCCCGTTGAGGGGGGGGTACCGGATCCGACGAGCGGAGGCAGTGGCCACCTGGGGTTCGGGACTTGGCGGCTCCAGTATCCCCGGGGTTCGGTGGCAGAGGAAATCGGGTGGTTCCGGTTCGACTCGGACAGACGTCTCCTATCGTCGAGCCTGCCCACACAACACCTTTGGAATTCGGTTACTGCTGTATTTGTAATCTGTTGTGTTTGTTGTGTGAATTCACAACAGTAAAACTTTGTGATTTGACTTTCTCCATTGTCCGTTCATTTGCGCCCCCTGTTGTGGGTCTGTGTTCCTACACTTTCCCAACAATAAGTATTGGTTTTGATTTGGGCACTCAAATGAAATACCATATTAGTGAGAAATAAGACAGGGGCTGTTTTTGTTTTGTGTTTTTTTGCTCTAGAAAATAGATTTTAAAATTATTTGGGCAAAAACAGTAACCTAGAAGGCCCTCAGAGAGCACATACCTCCCCATGGCCAAAATACAATACAAATACAAAATTTTGCATCAGGCATCAAGTCTTATTTCATAAAAAATTATCTATGTGCTCATAATATTTCATCAGTATCCATTCATAACTGTTTCAATTCAGCATCACAATCTGCCTAACATTCTTCTGGATCCCGGGTCCAGAATATGTTCCGGATTGACTCAAAAATTACTTAAGTTGTTTATTAGGGCATTATCATCTGCTCACAAATTCTTATGGAATTTCATTTTTAACACATTTTTGAAAGAAAAGCATCAGAGAGATGATGCCTGCAAACTCTGCACACTGGGATATCAGCATGTCTCATGGTTCATGTTATCAATCAGTCACACATATTTTGCTGATCAATATAAACTTTAGATCATCTCTCTAGCCCCATTCCTTGCAGAGATATAGCAGAAAATCTGTTTTGTTTTTTTTTGCACCATGTTTTTGTTGACCTTGACCTATGTCCTTTGTCTGATCTTTTCCAAAAGTTAATGATTTCAAGATCTCTGGCCAGTTAACATTCCAACCAACCACGTTTGGTGAAAATCCATCCAGACTTTTGTCAGTTATCTTGTTCACAGACAAACAGACACACATGACCACCAGTTACAATGCCATGCTTTGCTGCTTCACCTGTGTGCCAGGTAATTAAATGTTCCTGAATGCTTAAAACTTATAGATCTTGGATCTAAAATATACTTCCTTATTTTTTTGGATGATGATCACCTGCTCCCCAAATTTCATTAACATCCTCTCACAACGTTTTGAGTTAAATACTGCTAAGTGCCAAACATTCTTCTGGATCAAAGTTCCAGAATATATTCTGGATCACCTCCAGAGTTGAATCACATATTACCCAGAAGGTTGTCTATCTGCTCACCAAATTTCACTGAAATCTGTTCATTACATTTTGAGTTATCCCGCAGGCAAACAAACAGACCAATGGCGGTGAAAATATTACCTCCTTGGTAAGCATAGCACAAATTATGTATGCAAATTAATGTCAGAAAATGGTCATATTACCTGAAAATCAAATGTGGCATTATTGTTTTTATTGGCAAATTGTAATCTGTCTGTAGAAATATTAATCACAGTGTAATATCAGATTAATGTAGAATTGTTCAGCCAATGGGCTTTAAAAATAATGTTTCACAGTTGCATGTAATAATATTCAGACATATTTACACACTGACAGTTCAGTGTTTTAAAAATCTTTTGTGATTTTTTAATAACTTGCATTTGTGAAGTAAATTTGCCAAAATTAGTAATGACATTTAATATATATATATATATATATATATATATATATATATATATATATATTAAATATATATATATATATATATATATATATATTGTATAACGTTACCACCTAGTTTCTAGTTTCTCCACAATAAAAGATAAAACATGCACGGAGCGCCCCCATGTGTATACTTGTTGTACTGCAGGACACTGTGAGAGATTTTATATACTATGTCAACAGGTTTACAATTTAAACCGTTTGAATATGATAAAAGCACGTCCTTTCATTTGGAAAACAACAGTAACAACAAAAAACAATTCAATTTTTTATTCAATTCAAATTATTTATGTCATTTACATTATAAATCTCATCTCGTCGCTTCACTAGGACCCACCAGCTGTTGAGAATTAATTTTTAAATATTTCCTTGTGTTTGCAGGTTTTCTTTCCTTTAATCTTTCTTTTTAAATAAAGTCTTTGGATTAATATTCCATTTAACAGATTTTATTTGTTTTTAAATTGAGAAGCTTCATCCACTTCATGTTTTAAACTGTTTGTAAACTAGTTTTACTAAACAGCTGCGAAACATTAAATGTCTTAAACTAGCAATCATTACATCCATATCCATCCATCCATTTTCTTCCGCTTTATCCGGAGTCGGGTCGGGGGCAGCAGCTCAAGCAAAGCTGCCCAGACCTCCCGATCCACACACACCTCCCCCAGCTCCTCTGGGGGAACCCAAGGCGTTCCCAAGCCAGCCGAGAGATGTAGTCAATTCATTGCTTATTTATTATATTATTTATTATTTTTACTAGCTGATTTAAGTTCTGAGAATTTTTAAATCTTGCAAAAATAACAGTAGCACAGTTTATTGATGTCATTAGTAGTTAGATGTTTTACCTGCATTTGCATTGAATTGTCATTCTGAGGTATTTCACGATATTTCAAAAATATTGCAATTACTGTGAAAAACGATTTCAACGATTTCTTGCCCACTACCAAGACAAAACAAAAAGACTACAACGCAAAGCATTCTGGGAAACTGTCCTCTCCTACGTCAACAAACCGCGCCGACTCCTGACTTGCTTGATGTCACTGCACAGGAATAGAGAAGTCTGTTCTTTGTTTCTGCGTTTTTCTGATTAATTATCTGCTCTTTGCATCGCTAGAAACACATACATTTAATGTAAGTACGTATTTAATGCAGATATTCTTTGAAATAAGCTGAAAATCGATAGAATATGCTGAAATGTTTTTTTCGTCACAGTAATGACAGCAAGCTTATGTGACACCAGAAGTTTAGCGATTTTTTTTCGCACCTGTTCTAATTTACAACAAAAATGTATTCGTAAAGTTTTTAAAAAGTAGAAAACCGCTTGTCTCCAAAACGCTGATAATACAAAGCCTCATTCAGCAGCTAATTTGAAACTTTGGTTGTAGAAGGTAAAGTAAATCAAATCACGACATGTCGTATGTGGTGTCAAATTTGACAGATTCGTAGCTAAAATCAACACCGACTTTAATTGTATATCCATTTACATTGTCATCAGTGGCTAAATAGTGCCAGGCTGCTGCTGTAAGTTTAAACATATCACATATCAGCTGTTCTAGCACCTCCACCAACACGTGCACAGTGGTTCTAATGCCACATGCCGGCTATTTTACACTCCATTAACCTCAAATTACATCTGTTCCTGTGTTCCAACCAGCATTTGGTATGTGGACCCAGACAATATAAGAATTTCGATACTGCGTGTAATTTCCACACATACAGATTTACATATAGTGATGTGTTTTGAAGGTCCTACTGACCCTGTATATCCAGATCAGATCAAGGTTTGGTTAGTTGGTGTCGTCAAGTTTAAATTCATGAACGTGCTTCATATTATTTTAGCTTGAGATCAGCCAGAGTTTTAGTCAAAAAATGCATCATGATTAGGAAAAAAAATGCAAGTCACATTGGTCTATAACTTACATTTAGTTTTTGAAATGTGGTGGCACTGCTTCATGCAACAAAAATCAAAATGAATTTAATTAGTGGATTGTTTATTTATAGCACAAACACTGCTTAGTGAGCAGAAGCTAACAGGCCAATTAATCTTATTGTTTGAGGCACACAACAACTCAAGTGTAAACTGCTTTAAAGCAGCTCACACACTCAGAAAGCTTCTTGCTGACATGATTCCACAGTCTGCAAGGCAAATGTTCCAGAATGAAATGTTGTAATATAGTGGGGTAAAAAAAAGTATTTAGTCAGTCCCTGATTGTGCTCCTACTTAAGAAAGACAAGAAAGATGAGAGAGATCTGTAATTTTCAACATAGGTACACTTCTACTGTGAGAGACAAAATGAGGCAAAAAAAAAAAAAATCCAGGAAATCACATTGTAGGATTTTTAAAGAATTTATTTGTAAATTATGGTGCAAAATAAGTATTTGGTCAATAACAAAAGTTCAACTCAGTACTTTGTAACATAATCTTTGTTGGCAATGACAGAGGTCAAACTTTTCCTGTAAGTCTTCACCAGGTTTGAACACACTGTAGCTGGTATTTGGCCCATTCCTCCATGCAGATCTCCTCTAGAGCAGTGATGTTTTGGGGCTGTCGCTAGGCAACACGAACTTTCAACTCCCTCACCAATTTTCTATGGGGTTGAGGTCTGGAGACTGGCTTGGCCACTCCAGGACCTTGAAATGCTTTTTACAAAGCCACTCCTTCGTTGCCGAGCGGTGTGTTTGGGATCATTGTCATGCTGAAAGACCCAGCCACGTTGCATCTTCAATGTTCTCACTGATGGAAGGAGGTTTTGGCTTAAAATTTCACAATACATGGCCACGTTCATTCTTCCCTTAACACGGATCAGTCCCTTTTGCAGAAAAACAGCCTCAAAGCATGATGTTTCCAACCCCATGCTTCACAGTAGATATGGTGTTCTTGGGATGCAACTCAGCATCTGTCTTCCTCCAAACATGACGAGTTGAGTTTTTACTAAAAAGTTCTATTTTGGTTTCATCTGACCACATGATATTCTCCCAATCCTCTTCTGGATCATCCATATGCTCTCTGGCAAACTTCAGACGGGCCTGGACACATACTGGCTTAAGCAGGGGGATATGCCTGGCACTGCAGGATTTGAGTCCCTCTCTGCGTAGTGTGTAGCCTTTGTTACTTTGGTCCCAGCTCTCTGCAGGTCATTCATCAGGTCCCTCCGTGTAGTTCTGGGATTTTTGTTCACCGTTCTCATGATCATTTTGACCCCACGGGATGACATCATGCATGGAGCCCCAGATCGAGGGAGATTATCAATGGTCTTGTATGTCTTTCATTTTCTTACAGTTATTCCCACAGTTGATTTATTCACACCAACCTGCTTGACTATTGTAGATTCACTCTTCCCAGCCTGGTGCACATCTACAATTTCTTCCTGGTGTCCTTCGACAGCTTTTTGGTCTTTCTCCAAACATGACGCGTTGAGTACAGGTAACAGGTGGAGGACAGAACAGCTTCTTAAAGAAGTTGTTACAGGTCTGTGAGAGCCAGAAATCTTGCTTGTTTGTGGGTGACCAAATACTTACTTTCCACCATAATTTACAAATAAATTCTTTAAAAATCCTGCAATGTGATTTCTGGATTTTTTTTTTTCTCATTTTGTCTCTCATAATTGAAGTGTACCTATGATGAAAATTACAGACCTCTCTCATCGCTCAAGTAGGAGAACTGGTACAATCAGGGGCTGACTAAATACTTTTTCTCCCACTGTGTTAATATCAATTGTGTAACTTCAATATAGGCACCATGTGGTTTCCAAAATATGGTAAAGGGATACACAGACTTGTATGTGTTGTTTTATTTTAGATATTCTGTCCTACAGTGAACCAGAGGAATATAAGAGGAGAGACATGGGGGCTCTTCTATCACGATGGAGGGTATGTGTATCAGAAAAAAGTGGTGTGGTGTGTGTGTGTGTGTGTGTGTGTGTATATATATATATATATATATATATATATATATATGTATATGTGTATATGTATGTATGTGTGTACAGTACTTTGCAAAAGTTTAAGACACCCCAGTTATAAGTGGCATTGGAAGTCCCCCACCCCATTTTTTTTGGCATTTCCCACAAAAGTGAATATGTGAGCAATATTTTTTATAATAATAATAAACAATGATAATGATATACTCAAACTTTAAGTCGCTTTATCCTTAAAATAGTTTTGAGGTCCTGCAACTTATATATCGAAAAATCATGCATAAATGGAACCCAGTTGTCATATTATCATCAAAATAGAAATTCATCACATATTTCATTTATTTATGACTTTTGATCAGGTTTTCATACTTTTTAGTGATTTTATGATGCATTAAATGTGCTAAAACTGTTGCACAGTACTGTATAGTATTGGAGTTGTTGTTGTCCATAACAAAGGTGTTTCATAATCTGATTATTATGCAGAGGAGTCTTAGTACGTGGCTTGTCAAGTTAGACATAATGTGTTTATTGACAGTTGACACTTTTGACTAATTTATCATTTTATTGATATTGCACTTTTCTGTGCTGTACATATGTAAATATCTAAGATAAGTACTTGTTCTATTACTTTGACAGATAACTATTTTACTTCTCCACATGGGAAATTTGACCCCCAAAACTAATTCTTGAGCAAGTCATTTACACAATGTTTTTTTTTTTGTCCCGAGAACCATGTGTGATTCAGTCAAGACTTGAAGCCTGCACCCCCGCTGGAAGAAATCCAAGTCCTATTTTTAAGACATCCCGGAGAAGTCAAAGAAAGAATGGCAGAGGCCACGTCTTGACTTTCATTCAGTTTTTTTGAGAGGAAAGAGGTCAGACAAACTGAGTTTTAACTCCAGATTGAGAGATATTTGAAATGGTGTCTGAGAGGAAGTCAGAATGCAGTCAGAAAAACCTGTCTGTCAGCCTTACAGTGCCGTCACATTTAAAGCCTTTGTATCTTAGTTTGTTTTCATTATTACATTTAAAGAATTCTTGCCACCAGCTCAACTGGCTGATTGTTTGCAGAGACCAATCAGAATCTTGTAACACTTAGACAACCAATGTACATTGTTCTCAGAGAGTCCTTCGCTCATTCATCTTCAACCGCTTACTCCAATTAAGGGTCACTGGGGGGAGCTGGAGTCTATCCCAACAGTCATAGGGTGTGATGCGGGATACACCCTGGACAGAATGCCAGTCTGTCACAGGGTTATGGGGGACATGTTTTAAAAATAATTTATTTGTCTCTTTATCTCTGTTTTCTAATCTTTGCTGTTTTTTGTAGACAAAACCAACTACTATTGAGCAGCTGGAGAATCTGGACAAGGGTAATGAATAAATAGTCACTGCATTACTGGGGAAATGGTGATCTTTGTGTGGAAGGGATGATCATATGATTTCCATTTTTGGCTTTTGGAGACTTGTTGTTATTGTGCAACCATACCTGATTGTTTAATAATGTTTGTCATTATTTTTGTGTCATTTAACCCTTTTGTAGGAGATCAAAGAGTTGGAGGAATTCATGGCCAAAAACCAGCGCCTGAAAAAGGTAAAGTAGACAACTTGATGACCTCCAGTGTTGTTCTGTAAGCAAATGCTTATCAGTGTCTTTGTGTATCAACCCGCAGCTGTGGGTTGGCAGATTTCTTTTTCTACTCATCGCTGCTTTACCTGATGACCTCTCTGCTCTTTTACTGGCTGTATCTACCGGACCAATGGTTGGAGAGACTGACCATGGCTTTGCCTTTCTTCATTTGCCCCATGCTGTGAGTCATACACATTTGATTTTTGTGATCTGGAACACAAAGTCTTAAACATGACATGTGAACCTGAATGTATTTAAGGTGTAATCTACAGGGTGTTAATGGCTGTTTTGGGTTCTCATCATACATTTCTATCTACATATCAGGATCTGGTTGATAAGGAAGTTTTTGATTTTCCTCTTCTCGAAACACACTGAAAGAAACAGTGAGTTTTGCTGCTTATCTACACAGGCAACACATGATAAATTTTAGGTTTTTTACCTGTTTAAGATTCACTAATGCTGCTCCTGCTATTACAACCCTGGCCAAAATTATGGAATCACCGGCCTCCGAGGATGTTCATTCAGTGTTTAATTTTGTAGAAAAAAAGCAGATCACAGACATGACACAAAACTAAAGTCATTTCAAATGGCAACTTTCTGGCTTTAAGAACACTATAAGAAATCAGGAAAAAAAAAATTGTGGCAGTCAGAAACAGTTACTTTTTTAGACCAAGCAGAGGGAAAAAAAATATGGAATCACTCAATTCTGAGGAAAAAAATTATGGAATCATGAAAAACAAAAGAACGCTCCAACACATCACTAGTATTTTGTTGCAACACCTCTGGCTTTTATAACAGCTTGCAGTCTCTGAGGCATGGACTTAATGAGTGACAAACAGTACTCTTCATCAATCTGGCTCCAACTTTCTCTGATTGCTGTTGCCAGATCAGCTTTGCAGGTTGGAGCCTGTCATGGACCATTTTCTTCAATTTCCACCAAAGATTTTCAATTGGATTAAGATCCGGACTATTTGCAGGCCATGACATTGACCCTATGTGTCTTTTTGCAAGGAATGTTTTCACAATTTTTGCTCTATGGCAAGATGCATTATCATCTTGAAAAATGATTTCATCATCCCCAAACATCCTTTCAATTGATGGGATAAGAAAAGTGTCCAAATATCAACGTAAACTTGTGCATTATTGATAATGTAATGACAGCCATCTCCCCAGTGCCTTTACCTGACATGCAGCCCCATATCATCAATGACTGTGGAAATTTACATGTTCTCTTCAGGCAGTCATTTTTATAAATCTTATTGGAACGGCACCAAATAAAGTTCCAGCATATCACCTTGTCCAATGCAGATACGAGATTCATCACTGAATATGGACTTTCATCCAGTCATCCACAGTCCACGATGGCTTTTCCTTAGCCCATTGTAACCTGTTTTTTTCTGTTTAGGTGTTAATGATGGCTTTCGTTAGCTTTTCTGTATGTAAATCCCATTTCCTTTAGGCGGTTTCTTACAGTTCGGTCACAGACGTTGACTCCAGTTTCCTCCCATTCGTTCCTCATTTGTTTTGTTGTGCATTTTTGATTTTTGAGACATATTGCTTTAAGTTTTCTGTCTTGATGCTTTGATGTCTTCCTTGGTCTACCAGTATGTTTGCCTTTAACAACCTTCCCATGTTGTTTGTATTTGGTCCAGAGTTTAGACACAGCTGACTGTGAACACCCAACATCTTTTGCAACATTGCGTGATGATTTACCCTCTTTTAAGAGTTTGATAATCCTCTCCTTTGTTTCAATTGACATCTCTCGTGTTGGAGCCAGATTCATGTCAGTCCACTTGGTGCAACAGCTCTCCAAGGTGTGATCACTCCTTTTTAGATGTAGACTAATGAGCAGATCTGATTTGATGCAGGTGTTAGTTTTGGGGATGAAATTTACAGGGTGATTTCATAATTTATTCCTCAGAATTGAGTGAGTCCATATTTTTTTTTCTCTCTGCTTGGTCTAAAAAAGTAACCGTTACTGACTGCCACAATTTTCCTGATTTCTTATAGTGTTCTTAAGCCAGAAAGTTGCCATTTGAAATTACTTTAGTTTTGTGTCAGTCTGTGATCTGCTTTTTTTTCTACAACATTAAACAACTGAATGAAGATCCTCCGAGGCCGGTGATTCCATAATTATTGCCAGGGGTTGTATTATTATTATTATTGGCTGAATTCCTTTGTTTGTCTGTTTTAGATGATAACTAGAAGATTTGAAGGCTGCTAAAAGAAAGATTGTAAGTGTAAAAACTCTTTCCAGCATTTCTCTTGCTTACTTTTTAAGGAGGGCTGAATTTGTGATATTTGTGCAATTTCCTGTGTAAATAAGTTTTAAAACAAATATGCTACTATAATTAATGAATTTACAATGGAGTTTTTGATTTCATGTAATTTATATCATTTATTTACATTAAGATTATCAAAAAACTATTTTGAGAGGTTACACTTTATTGGCCCAGTCCACCCAGCTATAAATGTGGAACGGCTTTCACTGGGCAAGTAACCTGAGGGATTTGTAGAGTCTTATCCACTTCACTCTAAGGAATCATCATCTTTGTTGTCATTATTATTATTATGATTATGGTTAAATTATTTGCAACGAGATTGAGTCCACAAGGTTTTATATGTGGAGCTGAAATTCAGTCTGCAACATAGAACTAATGATGTCCTGGTTTGTGTGTCTAGCTGGAAGAAGTGATGGAGACAGAGACGTACAAAAATGCAAAACTCATTCTGGAACGCTTTGATCCAGAAGCGAAGAAGAAGGCTGTAAGTGTGGTTGTGTAGATTTAGTTTGTGTTGTAATTATCTGTTGATTGGGTTCACTGTTTATGTTGCAGGAGTTGGAGTTGACTCCTGTCCATCCTCAGATGACTCCCAGGCCAGGACAAGGTTCAGCACACACCACACACACACACACACACACACACACACACACACACACACACACACACACACACACAAACACACACACACCCACACATATATATATCAAAACTGAAAGACAAAGAATTACAGTTAATTTTTTTGTATGTGAATGGTAAATGGACTGCATTTATATAGCGCTTTTTCTATCTGCATCAGACGCTCAAAGCGCTTTCCAAATAATGCCTCACATTCACCCCGATGTCAGAGTGCTGCCATACATGGCGCTCGCTACACACCGCGAGCAAAAGGGGATTAAAGACCTTGCCCAAGGGCCCTTAGTGATTTTCCAGGATCTTCTGGTCTCAAGCCCAAAACCTTAACCACTAGACCATCACCTCCCCATGTGTTATTTGCTCAGGATCAAGCTAGGCTTATTTTCAAGTTGTGTGAAAGTAAAAGCAGCAAGACAACATGCAATGAATCGTTTTGTTCTAGAGCTTCGACAGAGGGGAGCTGCAATGAGACCATCTCCAACCAGCACTCCGGCTGCAATGACAACAGCTCCCCCACCTGGTGCACGAGTCTCATTGGGGTCAGGGGCCACACCTGTGGGTAAGAGTATGCTTGGCAATAAGTATCATAGAATATAACAGATGTGTAGTGTTGGCTGGGGCCTTACAGTTAGACCTTTCACTTGGTAGCAACACTGGCCCATGTGGCAGCCATCTGTCTGTCTGTATTCCATGTTGTTGTTCCACCAGCACCTCTCTCTCGCCCCGCTCTCCCAGCTCCAGGAGGACCACCAGAGAAATCTGCATCTGTCCACCAGGGGGTGCTACCCAGAAGCCCCCTGTTCCCCTGTTCCAGGTGTAGGTAGGTAACGCCTCTGATCTCAGTTGACGTGACTGTGCATGGGCAAACCGTGTGTGAATAATGCTCTCTGTGTTTGGGCTGTTTTTGAAGGCATGCAACCCACCAGGTCCCCCTATAGCCAGACCCATTCTGCCCAGAGAGAGGGGCACTGTGGACCGCATCATAGAGTACCTGGTAGGGGATGGACCACAGAACAGGTAAAGGTCCTTTTTAAATGTTGCATATCCTTCTTTAGGTGTTCAGCCACATGAACCTGTGAGTTATTCTTTTGAACAGCTCCAAGACAGGATAATTTGTGCATCAGTCATCAGTTGGTAAGAATCAAGATTTTTCAGGTCAGTCAGGTTTTATAATACAGGTACAGAACAAAACACAAAACTATGAAGATGGAATAATGTCACTTGAAATGCTCAACAACTGGCTTCAGGATCTATCGTTTCCACATGCTGAACATTTTTCATGAAGTTTTTACTTCGCATTCTGAATAATAAGAATAACATATTTGTTATACAGATTATGTATTTCAAAATGCTTTTACAATTAAACATATTCATAACAGTACAATAAAATCATAACATATCTATATCAGCCAACATTTCTGGAATGTGTGAAGTTTTGACTCAATGGGTGCAACGTTGAGAAATGTTGGTTTTTCAGAATGCAAAAGATGGAGAACCACGCCTTAATTTTGTATGTTTATTACATTTTAATTTGTCTTTATTGTTATTCTTCAGGGATCTAATAGAGCTGCAAACCTAATATTGGTGTGCAGTGTATTACATTGACAAAGATATTCTATTCTAACATGAATCATACTTGGTGTTGAAGACTGTACAGTTTGTTTTGTTTGTTTTTTTAATAGTTTGCAGCCCCCCAGTTTGAGACATGTAAATTTGCGTTTGCTGGTTTCACGGTTTATTGTTGTAGTCAGAAACAATTTGGAGGGGGACCTTTTGTCTCCAGACACACGTTTGCTTTTAGTAGCTGATCTCTTCAAGCAGAAGCTTCTGTTTGTGTATCTAACTTCTTTAGATGAGTCTAGACGTCATTCTGTGATGCAGTAAAGTTTAGTGATGGGAACTTCAGAATGACTCTCACAGGGTGATGGACACTGCCTTTTGCAGTTACTAACGGGACAAATGGAAGAGAGTGGTTGGCTGAATATCACAAACTGCCTTTCTCTCCCTGTCTGCTTACTTCTCTTCTTTTCTTAGATATGCCTTGATCTGCCAGCAGTGTTTTTCTCATAAGGGGATGGCTCTGAAAGAAGAATTTGAGTATCTGGTAAGAACAGAGACACTCCTACATGTACCTTACTGAAAAGTGCATATTGCAGTAGGGAGACTTGAAAAGAAGTTGTGAAATTTCAGCTACAGTTTGCCTGAAGGAAGTAAGAAGCCCATGGGAACCTCGAGCCTAGATGTGCTCGGTTTGCTTGAAACAAAGTCCAGAAGAATAATAACAATAATTGAAGTTATTTGTCATTGCATATACAACAAATTTGTCCTGCATTTAAACCATCCTGTTTGCAGTTGGACACAATCCAACCACTAGGAGCAGTGGGCAGCCACAATTCGGTGCCCGGAGACCAACTCCAGATGTAGAGACGCTGCCTGGCTCAGGGACAGAGAAAGGGCAGCAGACCCTAAATAAGCATGTTTTCGATTGTGGGAGGAACCGGAGTTCCCGGAGGAAACCCACACAGACACAGAACATACAAACTCCACACAGAAGGGCGGGAAGCGATCCCACAACCTTCTTGCTGTGAGGCATCAGTGCTAACCACTAAACCACTGTGCTGAAGAAGTGGCTGATGATACAATGTTTAGGTTTACCCTCAAAATGCAATTTTTAAACAAAGTCTGCCCAGGATTATTTAACAGGATACATTTAAAATGACAATTTTATTACTTCATTTTTGCCTGTATTTGATAGATTCTAATAGACAGAATCTATCTTGAAATTCATCTTCAACCACTTTCCATGTGCCCCCAAACTATGAAGTTTAGTGTGAGTAAATTTGAGGTGTGTTATGTTTTGTAACGTGATCCCTCCACTTTGCGTATTAAGGCTGAGGTCCCTCCCTCTCATCTCTGTTCTTCTTTCTCCAGCGTTTCGTTGTGCGTATTGTTACTTTCTGAACCCAGCAGGAAAACACGCCCCCAAGCTCCCAGGCTTCCCGAGTTCAGCTACGAAAGGAGGGCTGCGAGCAGAATCTCCATCACCTGGGCGGGCACCACGTTCTGCTGCAGACACAGAGGAGAGGTGCGCCCCCCTTCTGGATGGTACTGAAGTACACAAACGCAAACATCAGACATGACCAAGTATGTTTCGGGTCTCAACATACAAAAGAACTAAAAAGGACCAATCATAATTCAGATCAGGACCAAAGCTGTGGACAAATGTCATGCTTGAGATTGTTTGACTGACGTATTAGTCCAGGAGGCTGAAGTGATTTTGACCTCATCGGTACCAAAACAGTTCCAATCCAGCATACACAAATGTATGGTGGCCATCCCAGGGCAGTTAAGCTATAGCAAGGTAGGGGGTCAGTGAAGGATTTACACAAGGGTCAAGATTTAAAGTTTACACATTATTTATCTGATCATAAAGATTCCAAAAAGGTAAAGTTTGGGTGATTTCTGACGGAATATTATGGGGTCAAAACAGCATTTTTTTTTTTTTGACAAGCATCAGTTTCAGTTTATTCAACTCAAACTTTATGTCGGAAGCACATTTAGAATGACAGCAGTCGACCAAAGTGCTGCACAATAAAAATGGGCACCGGGTCACACCCAATAATAAATAAGTAAATAAGAGTTAAAAACAACAATAAAAATTAGGGCAGACTACAAAAAGGTAAAATAAAATAAAAATGCACTAGCTCATTTGGGAAATGCTGTGGAAAAAGAGGTGAGTTTTTAAAGAAGATTCAAAAGTCTCAAGGGTCAGGGATGATCTAATATGAAAGGGGAGACTATTCCAAAGCCTGGGGGCAACCGCCGCAAAGGCCCTGTCACCTTTAGACTTTAATCTACTTTTGGGCACGTCCAGCAACAGTTGGTCAGAGGACAAGTAACTATGTTCTGGATGAGCTGGAGACAATTAAGAGAAGTCAGGTCCAAGCTGATGTACAGAGAGTTACAATAGAGAGTTAACACTATTCTTGACCGTGCGTAATGGTTCCTGATAATTCTCCAGGAACACGTGCCATTAATCGTAACGTGTGGTCACAGGTTGCAGCAGTTCCTGAGGACACCTGCCGCCTCTGTCCCGAATCATCACATTCGTGATCAGCAGCCAAGAATGTGTACTTCATGGCATTTGTGACTTGTCGTTATGTGTAAACGCAGCATAAAAGTCTTGTCTGTTTTTAAAAGCTTTTTCTTAACTATGTTTTTTCTTGTACTTTGTTTTATTCTTTGTACTTTTATGGTAGCGCCTTGAAATTTGCTTGTCAAATGTAAGGCGCCTTATAAATAAAATTTTTTATTATTATTATTAATCTAATGTACTTGTAACAAAGGCATAGATAACCTTCTCGAGGTCATTCCTGGAAAGATGGGGCTTGGTCTTAGCTAAAAGACGAAGTTGGAAAAACCTTGCTTTAACAACAGCACTGATCTGCTTCTCAAATTTTAAATGGCTGTTGTTCAGGGGTCACAAGTTAAAGTTGCTCAAATTTAGGTAAAATGTGTTGGAAATTATTGGTTGAGCCACTAAGCTTAATAAATGGAATAGTTTTGACCATCATAGTGACTGTTTGCTCTCCGACGTCTATTTGATTCTATGACATATGTTACTCTGTAACACGAAGAAGCTTAACAGATGGTGCCGATTATTACTTTTTCAAACCATATGGGATTGTGTTGTTTAGTCCTCTTAAGTGGTACAGAATATCTGCTTGGCCTGTGGACTGTCGACACAAACAAGGAATAATTAGCTGACATTTGGCTCCACAGGTTTGTACATTATTGACATCCAGTGACACACCTGAACATACTGCCGTAATGTTCTCTGTCTCTCTCTCTATGCTACCTGGTCCATGTTCTAACATCTGTGTTTGATCCTTTTTATGACAGAGCAGCAGTTAATCCTTTTCTGACTTTAGTTTCTTTGATAGTCTTATTGATGCCACCATTTGTCTTTTGTTGTTGTTCAGACAGAAGCCAGTAGAAGGGAAATGCCTATTGTCACTTTTTCTTTTATCCATCCATTAAACTCTTACTATAATTTGGCTATCTTCACCTAAATGTTGATGCACTTATGTAATTAACTTTGTATTTATCCTCATTCACTGTTCCAAAAAACAAACAATACTGAGGGCACAAAGCTGTTTTAATTAACAACTGTACAATTTAGAATCTGTTCCTGTTGCACACAGTTCTTTCCATCTGTTCAAAAATTAGTTTTTAAAAATCTATTTTGATTCAAGACAAAATACAGCTAGTTACCAAACCAGGTGAAGTAGAAAATGAGGTGTAATTTTGTTGTGTGCATGCCAACCCTTTAGGTAATGAGTTTTGTGCACTGTTTTATAATAGTAATGATGTATTTTTATTGCAATTTCAGGTTATACATTTCAAAATGCTTAACATCAGTAAATTCACACCAGAACACCTCAAACAGTTTAGTGTCTTTTTTTTTTTTCTTCAAAACTCAACCTCGACCTACCTCGGACTGGTGCCCCGTTTCTGGGAATAAGCACTGGAACCAGTGGGCCTCGGGGTGTTTATAAGACTTATTTCTACTACTACTATTTCCAAATGTTAGTTAACAAAGTGCTTTGACATACAGCAGAAATGCAGTCCGGCTTCTGTTTGACTTCTGTCGGTGTCCATCTGATTCTACAGCACTCACAGTCCTGCGTCACATTTGTTCTGCTTAATGCCTGACTGTGCGCTGTGGGTTTAACAGTGTGATCTTGCCTCTAGCCAAGGCTCCGGCACCGTGGAGTTTGGTCCACAGTTTCCCAATCCAGCAGAGTCCAAAGAATCCCCAGACTCCACCTCTGCAGCGTCCAGGTTCCCCAACCCCCTCTCTGTGCACGCTCTGATCTGGTGTAAATTTGGGCTGATTTTAATGAAGTTTTTTCTTCTCTCTCCAAATGGGGACATTTTAATTTCTCTTGAATCAGTTTAGGTCATAAAACTGCCACAAAGTGTGGAATATCAGAGGAACATGCATGGACCTGATATTTTTTTATTTACTGACTTGGCATTGTTAGAATTGCACATTTGGTTGTTTCTCGAATATATGAATATAAATCACTGTAAAATTAACTAATTATGATAAATATATCTGACTTGGACTTAGTCAAGAATGAATGTGCAGTATATTTAGACATCCTTACCTATGTACTTCCAAAAGTGCACTTAATTATCTTTAAATTGTGTGAACATTAAGCTGAACATTATTCTTAACCAGTTTTCTTCTATGTCCCAATTTCAATGATCCCCTAAAAATGTGATATTACACTTTTGTACACTTAAGGCAAAAATGTACTTCAGATTAATTTTGCTACATAAAGTATTTCTGATATTTGCCTCTGAAGAGGCCTGGGTGATTTGGCCTAAAAATAAAATCTCCAATTTTTTTTCAGAAAAAATTCAGTTTTTGATTTTTTTTTTTTCCGATTTTTTTTTTCTTTTCCCTACTTTTTAAAAGAAAACATTTAATACAAATGACAGAGATAACTCAAAACAAGTTTTGCTTTTATCAAAAACTTAAAGCTAACCCCTACTTACCTCCTGGAATTGAAACTCCAACTGTTCTTTTGATTTAAAAAATACACTTGGGTAAATTATTCCACCAGAGTAAGCTGGTTCTTAGCAGGAGTTTGCGCTCCTGTTCCCCTCGTAAAGTGTAACATTTCTCCCATGCAGCTGGATGCTTCTGTTTTAGATACTGGAATAAGTTTGTTGTGTGGCTGGCTGCGTTTTGTGGTGATGGGCTTTTAGGGTTCGCCCCAGAAATTTTTAGTATAGTGGTGCTGTTGGCAATTATCACCCGAGGCGGTGCGTTGCGAGTCATTTTGACTGGTTTTAGATGCATTGAAAGCAAGAATAATAGACCAAAACAAGACACTTATGTTGTAATATCAAAGTTTTTTTTTTGCATGTTTCTGTCTAAGTTAATAAAATAAATAACATTGAAAAGTTTAAAAACACATTAATATTTGATGGATATATCATTTCCTCTCCTCTTCTTTAAAAATGACACACTGTACCTTTAATCCATACTTTATAAAAACAATATAACCCCTAATTGTCTTGTTTGTACAAGAGCTAAACCTGGACTGATTTGTCAAATCAGAATCAAATTTATTGCAAAGTAAGTTCTCACATACAAGTAATTTGATCTGGTGTCATTGGTGCATAAACAACAATAATAAAAAGAAAACACTTCTATAAGAAGTAAATTTGCTCTCATAAAGATGAAATCCTGGATGGAAAAACTTTCTGAATCGGTTTTTCCACACTTTACTGTGTCACTGAATTGTGTGGTGAAGATGATCATTGATTAAAATTGCTTCGCTGCTTTTTACAGTGTGGAGTGTGTTCACTTTTTCCTCCTCCTCCTCTCTCTCTCGTGAGGGAACGAGACTCTTCACACCGTCTTTGCGGCTTATTTGAGCAAACTTTGGAAACATGAAAGCTTTCATTTGTAAAATAAAGCCTTAATGTGTCACCAGCTACACAGGCAGAAGGAGCTGTTTTGTTGAAAGACTGACGGAGTTTTTGTTCTTTCACTGAGAGACTCTGAGCTGCAGCGCTGTGGCTCTGCTCTGCTCGGCTGACTGGCGACGAGCAGGCAGCAGTCCGATCAACACAGACTGGCTGGATTAAACAAAAATACAATGGCACTACGCCGTTGTTCCATTGTTCGGGGTAGAACCATGGTTTAAGACAAACTTTGCAGCATCCAGTCACTTGTTCCACGTCTGTCACAGCAATCTCAAACCACTGACGAAACTCGCTCTCCATTAGCGGTTAGTTTTCGGGTCCGAAGACCTCCAGGTTTATAATTAAAGATACGTCTGTTTGATCCTTTTAAGTATTTACAGTTTAAGTTTAGTTGGTGTTTACATTGTGCGCAAACCTCCGTCCCTCCCTTCTCCTCCTCCACCTCAGTTAACCGCATTCGTCTGGTTCTATTGTCAGAACACTTAATAAAACTTTTTTTTTCTTTTACTTTACATATTTATTATGTACAGGTAAAATATACATGTCTGTTTGTTAATAAAAAAAAAATATTTATTACAATAAACAGGACGTTAAAGTGCAAACTTCACTTTCTCCCCGAACATGAACAGGAAGCGATCGCAGCTCGCAGCAACTGACATTGAAAATAACGGAGAAACAACCTGAGCGTCTGACATTTTTACATAAAACAAACGCAGTAACAGCGTCTAAAAACTCAGTTAATATATCCAGGAGAGTTTTATGTTGCGATGCTAATGCTGTTGTCCGTTTGCAGCGGTTTAAGTGCAGCCTGATCAGATCGTCTCAGTGCAGTTCTGTGTTAATGACGGCGCGCCTTTTTTGTTTGGAGTCGGAAGTTGCAAATCACATGATGCTTTGCGTCACACTTAACAACCGGATTGTGTGAAGGAAACGGGACGGGGAGGGGGGAGCTACGGAAGGTCCTGGGGACAAAAAGGTGCGCCGCTGCAAGAAGAGAAAAAAAAAAAGAAAAAAAGCTTGAATGTGTTTATTTTTTAAATCGTCCGCAACAAATAATTCGAATTAATCGATATTATCGATATATCACCCAGGCCTACCTCTGAACCTTGTTGTGTGTAGGATTTAATAGTTTATCCACCAGGGGCTTCATAAATACCGCCCGAATAATACCCTGTAATTCTTCAGGAAACTGCCATCAAAGCCAGAGAAGAACTGTATAAGATCAGGGTTTTGAAGGCTTGCTATCAGACATCCACAACAGAGTCTTAATTTGTAAAAGCATAAACTGTGGATTTAGTTATGGTTGCATAATTAATAATTTGTGTGTTGTGCTTGAGAGCCTGATTTTTATGCCCCCCTCCCCCCCCCATTCAATGACGTTTGAGAGCATTGTTTTCACTTCATGTGCAAGCTTATAATTTTCACACAATAACTGAAGAACACCTTGTCTGAATGAAATTTGTTGTTGGTTAATTGGGGAAGGATAGAGGAAGGGTTCTTTCAAAAGTTGGGGTCTTCAATCATTCAATATGGCCACAATGAGTGCCATGTTGATATTTGTTTCTGCACAATAACTGAAGAACGCCTTGTCTGAATTAAAGTATTTCCTGGTGGTGAATTGGGGAAGGATAGAGGAAGGGTTCTTTCAAAAGTTGGGGTCTTCAGTCATCTAATATGGCCACCATGGGTGCCATGTTGATATTTGTTTTCGCACAATAACTGAAGAACGCCTTGTCTGAATTAAACTATTTCTTGGTGGTGAATTGGGAGAGGCTACAGGAACTCTCATCTCATCTCATCTTCAACCGCTTTTCAACAGCTCCAGCAGGGGACCCCAGACTTCCCTTTCCTGTGCCACATTGACCACCTCTGACTGGGGGATCCCGAGGCATTCCCAGGCCAGTGTGGAGATATAATCTTTCCACCTAGTCCTGGGTCTTCCCCAGGGTCTCCTCCCAGATGGACATGCCTGGAACACCTCCCTTGGGAGGTGCCCAGGAGGCACCCTTATCAGATGCCTGAACCACCTCAGCTGGCTCCTTTCAATGCAAAGTAGCAGCTACTCTACTCTGAGCTCCCCACGGATGGCCGAACCTCTCACCCTTTCTCTAAGGGAGACACCAGCCACCATCCTGAGGAAGCCCATTTTGGCCAGGAAGTATCCCTTTTAAAATTGGGGTCAGTACACTACACACCTATTGTTATTGGCAAACTTTCCCAATAAAAATTGACCATACACCATCTTTAATGCACCAGTCTTTCGCTGTAGCAATAATTTCCAGTCTTCATCATTCCCCATACTGTGCAAGCGGAGGCATGCACCACGCTTTATGTTGTAATTCTTCAGCTGTGATTACGGTCAGTGTGTTCATGCAGGAGTTACTAGCACGGACACATACAAAACAGTTTTCAAACATTTATGAATGACAGAAAGTCTCCTCGAGTGAAGAGATGGAACCTTCTCCAGTGATTTTGCCTTTGACGGAGTGATGAGCCGCTCACGTCACTGTGATTGTTTTCTGTCTGGAGTCTGAGTTGCACCATATTCTCAAAGAAAAAACCAGGCAGGATGATTTTAAGTATTAATGATCACTTAAAACCTTCAACACCACCTCTGCTAAAAAGGTAGCTGAAGACCATTCTGCTGGATAATTAGGTATTCATCACTTTAACCACATCAAAGATAATTTATCTATCAACCAATCATATTGCAAATTATGAATGTGATTGTAGATGTTCCAGCTTTCGTCTTCTTCTTTCTCTTTATTTGACTTTATCTTCCTGTTTCTTTCTTTCTGTTTTTGTTTTTGTACCCCAAGTGGTTCCTGCTTCTTAATAATTCAAATTTTATCTTCAGATGAGAAAGAGACAGAAGATGGACCTTCTAACGAGGCAAAGAGACAACCAAAGGAGGAGCAGCAGCAGGAGGAGAAGGAAGAGCTAGTTCAGAAAGAGGACGCACATGCAGAAACACAGCGCCCCCTGTGAGGCAACATTTCAAGCATCATCGGTGCTGAATCAGGTCTGCTCACATCAGTTAGTCATCCGAAAGATCTTTCTGGATTCTGTAGTTGGCTGCAGCTGATGGTTTGATGCTAATGTTTTGTAGCTAAACTCCCTCACTGACTCTTAATTGAATTTTTATTATTTTGTTTGTTCAACTCAACTTGGCACATTACCTGCTGTTGTTCTACAAAAGAACAAAACATGTCAGTCGGGTCCCAGAGATCGAAGCAAAAAGTTAATCACAAGAAGAGTGTTTGGTGAATCACGACAGCGTTTGTAGTTTATGAAGGACTTTTGTGACACGCGGGGAAACGGCTGATGTTTAAGTCGTTACGATTACAAGCTCAATGTAACAATGTCAAAGTGCTTATACTCACATTTGACCAAATTCTGAAGCATGTTCACATTTTTTCCGATGAAATTTGAAGAAATCAATGTCTGAGTAACTCAATCAATCAAACCTCAAAGAATGACACCAGCTTCACCCAATTTGATGTTTTAGCCCAATTTACACTGAATATAAATGTTATCGTTCCACAAATTTAGCAAAACATCCAAGTTTAACTAAATCATTTTCTGAGCTTTTCTGGGTGCCACCGAGTTCAGTTGTTTTTGGTTGGTTTTAACCAAATTTGCTGATACTTGAAACTGGCCTGGGATAGAGGATCCATCATAACAGATACAAATCTAGTTTAAGTTGTGTAATTTTAGAAATTTAGTGTAACAGTGCATTTCCTGCTGTTACATACAAGTGGAGAGCAGAAGGCAAATTTTCCATATTCCAAGTTCCCAAACCATGTTGGGAACCCAAGAAAACAAAAAGCTGTTATGCTAAAGTTACAGTGTGCAGGATTGATGGATGTTTTTAGTAGTAGTGCATAATTAATTACCTGCAGCAATGAGTTAATGTGTTTTCATCAACGTAGAATGAGCCCTTCACATCTACACAGGGCCACCATCTTGCACCGCCATATTGATACAGCAGCCCAAAAGGGACATATTTATTCACATTTACATACTTATTCCTTCCTTCACATTTTGGAGTGTGTCAGGAAGACTGAAGAAAGAAGATGAGTCCGTGGTTGATCCTCTATACATAGTCTACTGGATGCTAGTGTAGGCAAACATGTTTTAGAACCATTGTTTTTGTGAATACGTATTGCTTTTTACAAAAGAAGGCAAGCAAGCATGAATCCCCATCGGCACAGAAGCAAAAACTTGAACGTAAACAAAATCATGTAACATATTGCAATCTCCAGCCTTGCCACTAGGTGACACACCTGTTGAAAAACCTGCTCCTCCCTCAGTGTTTATGAAACCTACTCATCCCATCAGCTTGCTCTTTAATGTCTTTATTGTTTTGACATTAGAGCAAATAAAAAAAACTTGCCTTCTTTAATTTAAAATTTGCACTCTTTAGATATAAGCAAGTCAGGACACAACCTCTTTAATATAAAACAACTTAAATAAGCATGTTTATAGAGAAACATAGGCTCATGTTTGCCAGAAGGCACATGGGGACATGTGATCCTAGATGTCTTTCAGTCCACCTGTGAATGCAACAGGCCAGAGCTTATAGTCACTTCATCCCATCATAGCCACTGAAGTTTGCAACTCCTTCATAGTAGTTGGGGGTCTCTTGGAGGCTTCCCTCACTAGTCTCCTTTGTGGACATCCTCTGCTTTTGAGGACCATCAGCTCCAGATTTGAAGGAAGTGTGCAGCTAATTGTTTTTATTCAGTTTTTTATTTTCAATTTGAGATGAAATATCACCATTTTAAAGGTGTATATATGGGTGAAGCACACTGTAAGTCACAGTATACTGGGCTTGAAGATCAAAATGTTGAGTACTGACCTTGAAGAAACAGTTGAAGTTTAATCAGTAACTGATGTCATTCATTTTATCCTCTTGTCTCTTTGTTGGAAGGAACGTCTGCTGTAGTTTTGAAGGCGAACTCATTGTCAGCAACGTTAACGTGTCACCTCTCACAACAGTAATGAAACAGTCAACAGGTCACGATTGATTTAATGTTAAATGTAGGATATTTTATGGCACAATAACATTTTTTTTCTTGAAACTGCCATCGAAGCATAGGAAAAGGAAAACTTTAGGGTTTACAAAGGTTTATTTTTTATAATCTGGGTCGCTGAAGGCAGAGCAGGTCTGGGAATGGCTTGACTCCATGTGCGCATCTGTGTGTGTCCGTCTATTATGAAGGTCGGCTGAAAGATTTTGCCTCCTGTGTGATTATTTTAACAACAAACAAGATACCCGCATGAATCAAATAACTGCTTAAGGATTGGAATGTTCTCTATTAGACGGCGTCATTACTTTTCCTCAAAACCCCCTTCCCTTTCCACACACTTACACCAATGCTGGATAAGTTTTTGCATGAGCGACGGACAGCTGCTTGCGGCTCTGCACCATCAGTCTAACACCGTCCCTTCAGGTGTTCTTTCAGCTTTGGAAGAAGGGACAGAGTTATAGGGTGCGAGATCGGGACTGTACCGCTGGTGTGGGAAGACCTCATAAAATCTGAGCCGCTGCAACGCATCCTGTGTTTGTCTTCTCGTGCGGACGGGCACCGTCGTGTTGAAGAACTGCGTCTTTTCCAGGAGAAACTTTCTACAAGCATCCATACAGCTTTTGCAAAGTGTCCACATGTTGATTTGCATTCACAGTGTGGGCGTGTTCCAAAACATCTGCGAGAACTATGCTATCTCACTTGCATCTGTAGCTTTTATGGGGCGCCCCCTACGGGCCTGGTCATGCAGAGTCATCATGGCTGGGTTTTTGCCCTTTAAACTCTTTTCCCACCTCTTGTCTTTCGTGACATCTACACAGGTGTCTCAGTAGACACATTCATCACTGAATGTTCATGGGTGCACACCCCTCTGCCGCGAAGATTTCAGTAACAGCACATTGTTTGAAATGCACATCCATTTATGTATGTCACCTTTTTTTTATTTTACTGACTACTGTGTGCATGTGATGTGTCCAAGGTGATTCTGTTCATGCCTAAAAACTGCAGACGAAAACCATGTGGTGTAACGATGGTCTATAAGTAAAGGGTTATTTTTGTACCAGTTTCACTTCAGTATCTCGCTTGTTATTGAAATAGTAGCGTTGCAGGCAGAACCTTTTCAGCCGACCCTTGTAGTCAATGTTTACACAATATCTTGACAAAGATCTTTGTGTATCAAGGTGAAACCTGGTGCACAAGATCGATTTACGATGATCTTGGATAAGTTTGACACTTAGCAAATTTCAGCTCTGATTTTTGATTTCTGTAGGTTATAACTTACTAAGGCTCAGACCTTGCACAGCTTGGAGGTTGGGCTTGATGAAATGGCTATGGTCATGTTTAGCCCTTGTTATGAAATAGGCCTGCCAGGCTAAGCTAAAGTATGAGCTTGTTAACACTGTTGAACTCTTGTGGCTAATTTCACGTAAACACCCATTTGTTTGGCTCCTTGTTTATTTATTTATGCTCTTCTGCTGCTCATTTGCTGTTGCTGTCTGAAGGAGCAACTTGCTGTTTGGTTTGCCCTTTCTTTTTGACTTGTTCTCTTAGTTGTTTGTGTCTTCTTGGTCTTGGATCAGTTCTTTTAGTTGATTGGTCTTATTCTCTTGCACCTCCTTAAACAGCCTAGATTGCAACTCATCCCACAGACTTTGCATAGTTGTATGAATTATTCACTTGATTTAGATGTTTTTATTGCTGGATTGAGTCTTGTATTATTTTTGACAGCCGTGGGCTTCAAATGTTTGTATGCAATGGAAGTCAAATATGTAGTGTTCCACTTGAAAGCTCTGTGTGAATAAATGGAAAATCAAACAAACAAATCAGTGACTGATTCTGATCTTGTGTTTAAGATGGATTCATTGCGATTCCATCTTTACTGTATGTGCTGTATTTTCCAGAGTAGAAGTTGCAGGGAGTTTGTGAGGTCCTGTAACTTATACAGTAAAACTTGCCTAAACCATCATCGTATAAAGCGGCGGATATTTGCATGGTTTTTCATGTAATAAACACAGTATATAACGGATTTTGTATAACAGATTTTCGCTTACACCAGACAAAACTTCTCATCCGATTGCAATGCATTTTCATAAAAAAACTCCTTGCATGTACCGGACAGAGCAGTCTGGACATGCCCAGCAACAGAGGTATGAAATGAAGTTCAGTACTGACACTCGGGGATTTGAGGAAATTGGGTTCCATGTTTCTGTGATTACAAGACTGGACATTAATCTTTTTTCAAACCGTGTGCAGACCCGAGACCTAAATGAGGCAGGGTGTCATTCAAGCCCAGAGATTATTAACAAAATGATGCTTGTTGCCTGCACTGTAATATGGTGTTATGTTTCACACATAACACCATAGGTGTTATGTGTGAAACATAACATAACACATATGGTGTGTTATGTTATGTGTGAAACATAACATAACATAGCATGTCTTTTTCCTGGTTCTCTCTTTCAGCCCCAACCAGTCCCAGCAGAAGACTGCCCCTCCCTGAGCCTGGTTCTGCTGGAGGTTTCTTCCTGTTAAAAGGGAGTTTTTCCTTCCCACTGTAGCCAAGTGCTTGCTCACAGGGGGTCGTTTTGACCGTTGGAGTTTTACGTAATTATTGTATGGCCTTGCCTTACAATATAAAGCGCCTTGGGGCAACTGTTTGTTGTGATTTGGCGCTATATAAAAAAAAATTGATTGATTGATTGACATAACCCTGGGTGTGGTGATCAGAACCCTCTTCCTGGCTGTGAACCTGTGCACCTGCTAAATGATGGAGACTGCAAAAGGCTGTGATTTGTCACTTTTCAGGTTTCACTCCTTCCTCTGGGAAGGGTTCACTAGTCTGAAGGTTCACTAGTCCAAAGTTCAGTAGTCTGTGTGTGTCTTTATTTCAAATTAAAGCAAATATTGCAGTTCACAGATAATTGCCATTTCAGTTAAATGCCAAAGTCGTAATTACAGAATAGTGTGTATGACATTTACATTTTAATTTCAATTTATTTTCCTTTATATAGCGCCAAATCACAACAGAGTTGCCTCAAGGCGCCTCACACAAGTGAGGTCTAACCTTACTAATCCCCAGAGCAGCATTGGTAAGGAAAAACTCCCTCTGAGTAAGAAACCTCAAGCAGACCAGGATCAAAGGGGTGACCCTCTGCTTGGGCCATGCTACAGATATAAATTACAGAACAATTCACAAAACGATTATACAGGAAATGCTGTTGGTGCACAGGACAGGAGGGTCTTCAGCACAAATATGACACCCATCTCTGGATGGAGCTGCACCTTAACAGAGAGGAAAAAAAAACAGAATCAGGCATCAGAAAGACAAGAAATACTGGATAATTTGTCAGCATTAAACAACAAGAAAAACAGGATACTAAGGTGATCGCCGGCCACGAGCCCTGAGCTTCACTAAAAGACCCAGACTTTAGGTCAAGTTGAGGCTGCGGCATGCTCCGTTTCCTAATAAAATTAATTAAAAGAATAAAAAGCACAGAACTATACTATGCCAGTATGCTAGCCGTACAGAAGGGAAAATAAGTGCGTCTTAAGTCTGGAGTTGAAAATCTCTACAGAATCTGACTGTTTTGTTGACGCGGGGAGATCATTCCACAGAACAGGGGCATGATAAGAGAAAGCTCTATGCCCCGCAGACTTCTTATTCACCCTAGGGACACAAAGTAGTCTTGCACCCTGAGAACGCAAATCCCAGGCCGGTACGTAAGTTTTAATTAGGTCAGCTAGGTAGGGAGGTGCCAGTCCGTGAACAATTTTATAGATTAGTAGCAGAACCTTAAAATCTGATCTCACTGGACCAAGAACCATCATTTCAGTCTTAGAATTTAAAAGTAGGATGTTTCTAGACATCCAACGTCTCACTGATGCAAGGCAATCTTCTCAGGATTTTATGTGGATGAGATTACCAGCAGTTATCGGTATTTATAACTATCATCAGCATAGAAAGGTAATCCCAAAACGCCACAATATGTGCCCAAGGGGTGCTATGTAAAGGGAGAAAAGCAGGCAGCCTAAGACATGGAACCCCAAATTTCATGTCACTAAGGTTAGAGGTAGTGTTACTGTACAAATCAATGAGAACGACTGGGCAAGTGTGACGTCAACCATGAAAGGGCACTCCCAGTAATCCCAAAGTGATTTTCCAGCCTGTCAAGTAGAATATGATGATCTACGGTATCAAATGCAGCACTGAAATCTAACAGCACCAGAACCGTAGTGGTGTCCGAATCCATTTCAAGCAGAAGATCATTCACCACTTTAGTGAGAACCATCTCTGTGGAATGATATTTTCCAAAAGCAGACTGCAGTGACTCAAAGAGATTATTCTCAGTAAGATAGACCACGAGCTGCCGTGACACCACTTTTTCCAGAATTTTAGAGCAAAATGATAGATTTGATATCGGGCGATAGTTTTTCAATACACTAGGGTCAAGATTAGCTTTCTTAAGTAATGGTTTAATCACTGCAGAATTGAAACATTTAGGAATAGATCCAGAAGTTAAAGAAAGATGAATAATTTCCAGCACAGTCGGCCCAAGAGTGGGCCACAGGTCCTTAAACAGTTTTGTTGGTATAGGATATGTAGGTTGTGCTTTTTGTTGTTACGAGTTTTGTCAGCATGCCTAGAGAGATACTCTCAAATTCTGTAAATCTAGGTAATACCTTAGTAATGGCACCCACCTCAATAGCAGGGTGTAGTGGCTGGGTTGAGGCATGCTGGGATATGTTTAAGCTAATGTCTTCTATTTTCTTCTCAAGGTAATCCAGGAAATCTTGTGCTGTAAAAGGAGAGCGAACTACAGGAGGTTGTCCATGAATAAGTGTTGCCACCATGTCAAACAAGAACTTTGAGTTATGCTTGTTTTTGTTGATCAAATCATAGTAATAGGTCTGCTCTGTAGCCAGCAATGCATGCTTATAGTCTAAGATGGCATCACGCCACACAAGGTGGAATACTACTAATTTTGAACTACACCATTTCCGTTCTAGACCTCTAGCCTTATGCTTGAGATTATGCAGGTAATCATTGAACCATGGTGACTGTGTTTTGGGGGAGTGCGGTTTTAACACAGGTGGCATAATCATTTCGAGTGCAGTTTTGGGCACTGAGTTTAAACTATCCACAAGACTGTCTACTGATTGGGTATTTGCCAAATGTGAAGCTAAGACATCAGGCAATCTAGCTTCAAGTTCAGTCTTAGTTGAGGAGTTGATGCATTGCTGTAGTGATATATAAGGTTGTTGTTCCACTAAACACAGCAGCGAAACTGTAAACTTAATGAGTGATCAGAGACCACTGATGTAAGAGGCATAATGTCAATATTCGTGACAGCAATACCATGTGCTAGAACCAGATCCAGGGTATTTCCACTAATGTGTGTCAAGTCCCGAATGCATTGCCAAAATCCTAATGCATCCACAATTCCCATAAATGATTTGCGGAGGGGATCAGAAGGCTTATTTGTATGAACGTTAAAGTCACCAATGATCAGAACGTTATCTGCACTAGTTGACAATTTAGAGATGAACACACCAAATTCATCTAAGAATTCCAAATATGGGCCAGGAGGCCTATATACAGTGACAAAGTAATATGGTTGATTTTATTCTTCTGACCTTGGCAATGCGTAATATCCTGAGCAGAGCAGACAATCAGATGCTCAAAAGAGTTATATTTGTGACCCCCAACAGCTAATAAGCTAAACCTAGATTTATAAATAAGACCAACACCCCCACCTTGCTTCGCATTACGAGGGACGTGACTAAATGTATATGCTGGTGGGTAGGCCTCATTTAAGGGAAGGACAGCTGTAGGTTTAAGCCAAGTTTCACATAACATTGTATGGTGCATCTTTATAACCAGCGAAGTTAAAAACAAAGTGATGTTTTCTTTTTAAATTAAAGTAACATTCACTGTTGTATCATCATAATTGAAACGAAAAGCACATGCAAGTACACAGCTCGTCATACAGCCTACTGAAACTTGTCATCAAAATATATTATTTTATTGACCTGAACCTTCGGACTAGTGGGATGTTCCCCTTCCTCTCCTGTCATATATTAAATGTTTCTGCAGTGTGCACACTCATTACATTTTGATCATGAATCAAATGTGTTTAGCAGAAAAGTCTGCAAATATGAACAACTTTACAACACTGAGTCGGAAAAAGACGCTCAAATGACCCGCAATTCATGGAGGGAAATTGCACATACCATACCGTTGGTTTGGAGGTTGATGATTGTATGAAGTGAAGCTCACTGAAGAACAAATGAATCGAGAAAAAGTCAGGCTTTAGGCCACTCTGCAGCAGACTTAGAAAAAGAGTGACTCAACCAAATGTAATGTTTTTAATTCACATAATTCCCGGCGCTTATTTATTTAATTAATTTATGTTTTCAGACAAAGTTTTGACATGGTCATTAAATGAGGCAGGTCCCGATTTAAGGTCAGGCGTTTAATCAACGAAATACATAAACCTGATTGGTGCTGGGGATTCCCCGTAGATCGTTCAGCACCTCCTAACTATAACTAACCCGTTAAATACATATAACGGATTTAGTCTATTTTTATACCTATAACAGATTTTGTCCGTTTTATACATTTGATGGATTTTGTTTGTTTTATATATGGATTTTGATTATAACGGACAAAATTCACTAGTCCACCTGAATCCATTATCTGTGAGTTTTACTGTATACAAAGGAGGAATTCAAATATTCATTATTAATACTAATGACTATATATATTGGGCTTTCCCATAAATAAATGCACTAAAAAAATAAATTCCAATAATACAAGAATAAATTTCAGTAATAAAAGTATTCTTCAACAATGCACAAAAATCCCAAGTTAAACAGCTGATTTAAAAAAAAAAAAAAAGTAAGTTGCCCATAAGGGCAAAAAACAAAAACACAATGTTGATTTCTTGCTATCAACCCATCATATTTAATCAGATGAATACACAGTCGAGACCTTGCAGTGCATTTGATCAGGTTTTGTTGCCATCTAGCAGGTAATCTGAGCATTGTAGCGCTTCTGGTACATTTCCTCCTTGAAACCCAAAATAAAAAAAAAAGCATTTAAATGTCAGAAATGAATGATTTATTTATTTGACATGTAGAGCTTTGACCTATCATTATTATTCTATAAATATTTAGATTTTGGGAGTTTTACAGTTCAGGCAGCACAGTGGCTTAGTGGTTAGCACTGTTGCCTCACAGCAAGAAGGTTGTGGGATCGCATCCCATCCTTTCTGTGTAGAGGTAGCATGTTCTTCCCGTGTTTGCGTGGATTCTCTCCGGGTGCTCCGGCTTCCTCCCTCATCCAAAAACATCCAAGATAGGTGTACTGGAAACTTTAAATTGTCCATAGGTGTCCATGCGGGTGTGAATGTGTTTGTTTTTCTATATGTGGCCCAGCGACAGACTGGTGTCCTGTCCAAGGTGGACCACGCCTCGTGCCCTATGACTGGTGGGATAGGCTCCAGCCCCCCACGGTGACCCTCAATTGGAATGATTGGGTATAGAAAATGGATGGATGGAGTTTTACAGTTTTTGAATTTTAAGATACTAAGGTTTGCCGGAAGGATAAGCTAAGCTCCTGACAAGCACAACTTACAGTTATGAAAAATGTCAAACTGACTCACATTTTATTTGTCCATCTTGCTTATTTTTGCTGTTTAAAAGTCCCTATGTTGAGTAACAGCACAGGCTGTGGTGTGCACATGTGCTATACTGAGTTCCTGTCAGTTGTTCAACTTGTCACCAGGGAAGTGCTGTCTTAAAATGAGAGTTCCACATACAGGGGAAAAAAATGCAACCTATACTCTGGAAAATGCAGTATATAATCATCTATAAAATTGATACATCATTTGAAAAACAACTAGTTAAGACTACAAATTTTTTTTCTGTAGCTGTTGCATACTTCATGGTCATTTTGCCAAAAGTGTTGTGTTATTTCCTGGATGTTGCACTGAGTTTCTCTTTGTATTTATTGTGTTTTACTGGCGTTCAGGTGTGGTGTGCTGCTCAGTTTGAAGTTTGTAATCACCTCAATGCTGCCAAACCTGTTCACATGCTGCAGCTATCTGAAGGCTAAACCACACGTTTGAAGTGTTAATGTGTTGCTGTTCCAGTAGATTAATTTAAAGTTTTTAATGTCGACACTAAGTGATGCTGTCTTAATATGTGCCTCGGTTGCTGCTGTTATTTGTTTGTGGGTTTGTTTGTTTTTTTTTTTTTGGCACTTTCGGGCAGCTCTGCTCTGTTGGTGTTTGTGAAAAAAAAATAAAACAAACTTTTTTGTGTGTGTTATGATAAATTGGTCTGTAGAGGAATCTCTTTGTTGTTCTCTTGTCTAATGGGAACTTTTTTCCCCTCACATTCAGATTTTGCAGCCTCAACGTTTCATGACAATAACATTTGCAGAACTTAAAGGTATATATACTTTATTGGTGCAGTAGTCATGCTTTCTTTTTCTTTTTCTTCCCATCACCGAAACAAAACAATTCATCTACTGTACTCACAATTGACAAAATTATTTCATGAAATGTTTGATATTTGTACACTGTAATCACAGCTTAATATTTTAGTCTTTTAATGAATACTTTTCCAGACAAGTCTGCTGACCCTTAGAATTTCAGTGCAAGTAGGTAATAATAATGAGGCTTTTATTTTAAAATGAGTGAAATTCTGAATTGTTTGTATTTTTAGTTGCTGGATTTGTCAGGTCCTTGTTTGCCCGTGCTGGCTGTCCTGTGTGTGTGTACGACACGCCTAATAAAGTATTTCAGCATCAAAGGAAACGCCCTGTAGTTTGATTTATTCTTTAATGCTGTTCACTGGAGAAACCGTAAAGCAGGATATTGTAATCGTGTGTGTGTGTGTTTCTGTCTGTGAACTAAAAAACTTCAGGACAGATTTCATCAAACGTGGTGGGAATGTTACTTGGGAAGATATCTCAAGATGATTAACTTTTGGGGAAGATCGGACAATGGTCATAGTCAATGAAAACATGGTGCGAAAAACATATTTTCTGCTATATCTCCGTAACCAGCAGAGCGAAAGAGATGAGCTAAAGTTTACGTATATTGATCAGCAAGTTATTTGTAATTGATTGGCATATACATTGTGTCATGATGAAGTCATTAAAATAAATTGTTTGTTCCGAGCATACAAACTTGCATCAGCCCCTTTTATTTTATTTTTTTATTTTTGTCTGTATCACCATGAATTTACTTTTCAGTGTGATGAGGGTAACAGCAGTGAGTTTTATGCTCCAGTAACTGAAAATGATCAACTCTAAGTGTATGTTATGACTTTATTTTTCACTCTATTTTACATGTATGCAAATTTATACAAAACACACAACAAAGAACACTTCTTCAAAGGAATCAAAAGCTGCAAAATAAATCAAGTTGCCCTCCATTGCTCGTCACAGACAAGATTGCAACACTGCAGCAATTATAAGTAAAACTTCAAAATAAGAATATAGTTAAGCAATTAAAAAAAAGGGTTTTTGCTATGATGCTTTTAAAGTTGTTACATATTTGTTTTTCTGATTTTAAACATTTTTTGCTTTAGGTTATAAAAGGGTTTTTGTATTTTTATCATGACACAGTGGTCTTAAAGTAATTTGTAGTTTGGAGCATTGCCCCCCTCTGTACATCCATCACATTAAAGATGATGAGCTTTGGCAGATGTGTGCACTCTGTGTGCCTTTCTACTTAGTTTTAGTTTCATCCTGCCGAGGAGAAACTACCTCACTATCCTCCAGGAGTAAATGAAAGAAAGATGCCAATGTGTTGCTCACAGTCCATCTAATTACGGTCACAAAAAAAGGAAAAAACTAGAGTTATTATCATTTATAACTTTAAAATGCAATTTGCACACATTCATTATTCAGATTAAACAGATACATTGTTATTTGGAGAATGCAAGACAAAACAAGTAGTCTAAGATACATAACAGCAGATTTACAACAAATTTATAGAAAACTACAGTATTAGAATTGGAAAAATGATTGTTACACAAATCACAAGGTTAACTTATAAATAGATTAGAAGTCAGTCGATCATCAGGTAAAACAAAACAACAAAACACTGTCAAGAAAATATCTCGTGCTCCAAAGGCCGAGACCTCCGTGCACATGAGCTCGCTGAGGTCGCGACCCATTTGGTAGAACAGAGTTGTTCCGAATAAAAGGTTGATTTGTTAATCTTCAGATCACTCACTGTGTGAGTTTTTTAAATACAAAACTCCAACCGACCTGCCAAAAAACAATGGCAGTTTGGCCATAAATCTCATCAGTTAGCTAGAATTTTATAATCATTTTTGTTTAACTTAATGAATTCTCATAATTACCAATTCCCATAATTAGGGAACGCTTCTCATAATTACAACATGTTATCTCAGGACTTAGTGTTTCACAAGTCTGATTCGCATCTGTTAGTTATGATTTAACATCTCGTTATTGCTGCATCTTGGAAATATGATTTGGAAACTTGTAGTTATTAATTTCCTATAATTATGACAAAGCATCTCATAATTATGCTTAAGTTCCTCATAATTGGTTTAGCTTCTTATAAGTACGACTTAATATCACATTTGCTCATAATTATAATTCAGCATCTCATAATTAGGACTTAGTAACTCAAAGTTCTGATTTATAATTCATAATTCTTGCTACCTCTTGCTATTGTGATTCTGAAACTTGTAACTATGACTTAGTTTCCTATAGTTATTGTTCAGTCTCATAATTATGACATGGCATCTCATAGTTATGCTTCACTTTCTCATAAATGTCTTACATGACTTAGTGTCACATACCCAACATCTCATAATTAAGCTTCAGTATGTCATAATTATAACTTAGTATCTCATAGATATGACTTAGCATCTCAGCAATCTCACAGTTATTGCAACATATTGCAAATATTATTCAAAAACATTCAGTTATGACTTAATTTCCTATAATTACGACTTAATCTCTCATAATTATGACGGCATCTAATGATCAGCATGCTATAATTGTTTTAGTATCTTATGATTGGCTTAGCAGTCTCATAGTTATGACTTGCAGCATCTCTTAATAATGCCAGGATCCTGCAATTGTAAATCAGGAACTCATAATTATGATTTGACACTTTATGACTGTGTCTCATAATCGTCTCACAGCAGCATCTTGTAATTGCAATTCAGTATCTCATGACTATGACTCAGCACATCATATTAAGCGTTTCATAATTATGTTTCAGTATTGCATATTAACATAATAATAATGTAATAATGAGACTATCTTGTAATTACGACTTAGTATATCAGTCATAGCTTACCTTTGTCTAATAAAGAGTTAATATCTTTAAAGATGGTAAAGTACGTATAATTTAATATCTTGCAGTTATTTAACTTAGATTTCATAACTAAAAAAAAATACAAATAATTAGAAGGTGGTTACTTGTTTGTTTTCAAGTTGCATTAATGTCCGTTTCCGCCTAGAAAAACAAACTACAAACACTTTTTAGAAAAATATTTGCAACGACTGCTTCAAGTATGACCCATTTTGAATCACGAGACACCTGCTTTACTGCAGCGACCTCACACACACATTTGACCCATGAGAAAACTTTAACTCATGCTGTGTGTATGTTTGGGAGTCTGGAGGAGATCAAACACGACCTGAACTCATCCAGTCATATCAGTCTGGTCGGCAGCTACAGCATGTTGAGCTCGATGAGTCTCCCGGCAAAGACGGCAAGTGTCCCAATGATGCACACGGCCATGAAGACGCAGAGCAGGATGTGATCTAGAACCATGGCGACAAACTTCCACTCCTCTGCGGCCTGAGGCAATATGAGGAGAAGATGAAGTCACAGTTTGGATGTGGGTATGTACCAAACAGAAAATAACTCTTTGGTGACAGCATAGTTTAGACTAAAGCCAGGACTCTTTGACGTACTTACAGGCTTTGTTGACCTTACCTAACCATCTGGAGTTCAGGGTATAATTGGCCGTTTTTGACTACTTTTGGTTTTACCTTTATAATTTACCTTTAAAAAAAACAGTTTTCCTTGTTTGGTGTCATTTTTTTCAGCACAACATCCCCTGTGTGACTTTACATGTTTCTTTCATTCTAACATACTTTATTTACACAATGAACCTAAATTTGCACAAAAACATAAAATACGAACAGATAAAAGTTTGTTTTTTTGCTGTGAAAGTCACAAACATGTTTAACAAACCCCTTTTAGAACTCAGAATGCAAATATAAATTGTAAATTTCAAAAACATATGTACAAATGTAGCAAACAACAGCTATATATAACTACGTATTTACATTAAAATGCAGGAAATGCTTCAAGTGTTTTTTGTACAACTTTTTATAAAACAGTAAGATGCCACTCAAATAACAATTCCTGTCCAAAACCTGACAGATTGACACAGGCCTCACCTACAGGAGTGTCACTTCTGTTGTCCACCTGGAGGCAGTGTTGGTACTTTTGTCTGCCTTTGGTGGCATTTTGACCAGAATGTCCTCAGACCACGCCACATGGATTGATGATTTTTGATTGGCTTAGGTCGTGCACTTTTCGACCAATGATAAAGGGTAAGGACCCCTTCACACATAGTACGAATGTGGTCGAATTGTGCACAAAACAGGAATTCGTGTAAAACCGGAGCTGCCTCTAATGCCACATACACCTGTTGCTACAACTATTTGTGCACAGCAGTGGCTGAAAGACAAAGTGTTCTGCGAGAGCCCATTTAAATCCTCTTGTGGCACGTGCCGGCCAAATTCCAAGTGACACACACGAACATCTAACACCACTCACTTGGCACTTAGAAAATATGTGGCCATTCGTGCTGTTAACATGAAAACAGTCAGCAGACGATCACTTTTGAGCTGGCTGTGAAATTATCTAAGTACCCCCACGAGTGTGGTGCTGAAAAACAGAAACGCACATGTGGTGTGCCAGAGTGTCGGCTACCCCCGCAACACGTGCCATGCATGTTAATTGCGCATGTGTTGCACTCCCCACCTCCCATCCGCAACACGTGGCGGATGTGTTGTGGATGGAGGGAATAACTAAATAGCAGTAAAAATAACTAAAAAGAAATGATCACATAACACAGACACAGAGTGACACATTGGTGTGTGTGCTGAACTGACAGTGGGCGTGGCCGGCGACAGCTACAGCTGTTGAGATCTCTGGTTCTGGACATCCCAGCTGGGGGACATGTATCATGTTTGGAAGGACATGAACTAACAACTGTCCACTGTGATGCGCATGTGTCTGCTTGCTGTCCTCACGTGGACATACATAAAAACATATATCGCTGTTGCGATGGGCTGCAGCGAGCGAGTGCACAGCGCGCACATTGACAGGCTGAAACGGGTGAAACGGACAGTAAGATCATAACAAGCAGTGGGCGATCAGACTGTTACGTCACCCACGTGAGCTCTGTTCCACATGACCCGGTGTCTGTCCTGCGGCGCACCGTCGACAGGACACGCGTGTCGGGCCAGAAGCGCACTGGCCGGCTGGACACACCAGGCCAGTAGATGTGGACATAAGAGCGCACGGCATCATTCATGTTATTTCGTGACTGCACGTCTGTGACCATGGGTCATCATCTACAGAGGAACAGATGGTTCATACTTGTATTATTCGCTCGATAAGAGGGATTCAATAAAATGCGATGTTGGTTTTATGGTGTGTGTTTTTTTTGTTTGTTTTTTCTTTTTAAATAAGTTTATCTCCTTCTTGATTTCAGGCATTTTTCCGCACCTTTTATAGGACAATGATGATAGCACAGTGGTAAAGTTTCTGGCTGGCAATCAGAGCTTTTGTAAATTGTAGGTTTGAATCCCATACATCTATTTTTTTTCCACAGCAGTTGCTCGATGTCGTTCCACACGCTGCTCGCACTGTGTTCACGCCTGGCACATGGCTCAATGTTTTTGTGGTTCGCTCATACGAGCTGTTTCACCGTGATTTGCCCTGATATGTACTATGTGTGAAGGGGCCCTAAGGCATGGTTTTGTACTCTGCCTCTCCTGCAGCGAGACAGAGCTCAGTTTGCTGTGACTTTATGCAAATGCATGCACTAAAACTGACCATAAGATTCAGGAAAAAAACATCACGGAAATTATTAATCATAATTCAAGTTATACTAGGCCTATCAACAGAATTTAAAAACTGGTATATAGTTTGAGGTCCTCTATTTCAAAACATGCAAACGGAGACTTAGAGTCTGATGGATTTGATGGGAGGACCGCTTCATTTGGTCATGTGACTTTTACGTGGAGACGCGTCAGATGACTCCAGAGCTTTAAAGCTACAATGTGTAGGATTTAGAGGTGCTTATTAGAAACGTAATATAGCATTCATAACCATCTGTTCATTAGTGTATAATTACTTGCAACAACAAACTGACATGTTTTCATGAGCTTAGAATGAGTCCTTCATGTTTACATGAGAGTGGGCCCCCCTTGTGTAGGCTGCCATTTTGTAAAGTCATGCCGATACAGTAGCCCAAAAAGGACACACTTACTCTGCCTTTCACACTTTGCAATGCAGCTGGGAGAGGGAAAAAAAAGAAAAGGAATCAGTGGTTACTCCCCTCTATGTCTACTGGCTGCTAGTTCAGGCTAACAAGTTTGAGAACCCTTATTTTTGTGAAATGGAGCTTCATACATATTGTTTATCGCAAAAGAAGGCAAGGGCAGCATGAATCCCCATCGCCAAGCAAAAACATGACTGGATATAATATCATGACTGGTGATGATATAATACAATGTGCAAACTCGCCACTAGATGACACTAAATCTTACACACTGTAGCTTTAAATTCTTCTTGGTGTAATTTGAAAGAATATCAAAAGCTGTTGTTGTGTAGTTACTGGATCACATTTTTGTTTGCCGTGATATTTTGGTCCAGATAAATAAAAAAATTCTAAATATTTGTTAAATTAAAGTAAGCTGTCTGAGGGATCTGGTGTAATCTGGTTTGTGAAAATGACTTTAAAACGTGTTTGTGTTTGTCTGCAGTATCCATTGCTGGTTCAGGGAGATGTTGTCTTACATTATTAGATTCTTCATCAGATTTCATGGTCTCTGCGATGTACTTCACCCCCTCGATGGCGCTGCGAACGTCCGGGTTTTTAATGATGGGAGACTGATATGTTACACTGGTGGGTGTTGGATTACCTGTACAGGAAAGAATGTGGACAAAAGAACAGAAATTTGTCATTATGAAAATGTTAATGATCCACCATGTCCCCTAATTACCACCCTGATGGTAAAAACAAAAAACCCACCAATGAGCATTAACCCACATAATCCCAAATGTTTGTTCTTCTGTCTGATAAAGATTATAGAATTCTAGAAAAATTCTGCAAACATATTTTCTGGCATATGAGTCATGTATTGTTTATTACACTACTTTGGGAGGTCCTGTGATTTATACTCCAGTATATAACTTCGATTTAAACACCATTAACAAAAGAGTAAATGCCAGTAATAAAAGTACACATTAAAGAGCTGTGTTTTTGGAAAATACAGTGTGTGTTGTTGGAAAATACAGTACTTCTAAATTGTAAAATTAAAAACCATGGGGCAACTTGAGTTTGGGAATTAGGATAGAATTGGGGTTTGGAAAAGCATATCTGACCTTGACTTTGACTTCCAAAAAGTAACCAAAAGTTGGAAATTGTAAATGACTTGTTTCTTTGTTTGTCCATCCATTGTAATTTCTAAAACTATTTTATTATAGTGTATTTGTAGAATTCGAAAGTTGAGTGACTTGAAATGTGGCAGCTTGAGTCATGGTATTGCAAAATATTTGATCTCTGAACATGACTTTCAAAAACAGCAAAAGCACATTTTTAATCATATATATTTATAATATATATTACAATTCATAAGTTGTAATTATTTACTTACTAGTTTAATAAAAACACATGTGGTGTTAATAAAATTATGATTACTATTTATATAGGACTTTCTACTAAATTAATTACTAAATGGTAAAATGGTAAATGGACTGCATTTACATAGCAGTTTTCCATCTGCATTAGTCGCTCAAAGCACTTTAGAATAATGCCTCACATTCACCCTGATGTACTAAACAAAATAAACTCCAATAGTAACTAAAAAAATAAAGAATAAATAACAATATTAAAGTTCATTACAACAATACACAAAAAATCCAAATTAAAGAGCCCATAATACAGAAAAAGGTGCAACTTATACTCCAGTGTGACATATATGGGTTTTTCTTCGTCAAGAGGTATTTTTCAATAAGTGCGACTTATTCTCTGAGAAATACTGTATACTACCCCTAATGCCATTGTATTTCCAAATAATCCCATTAGGTTCACAAATTTGTGTACTTTCAAGTGTTTGGGTGTTGCCCTTCTAGGATGGTTAGATATCCACATGGGTGAACACATGATGCCTGTATTTCCTTGAAAATAAATATAAATGTAATTTACTGGTCCTCTGTAATTGCAGTGTGGAAGGACAGACATCAACCTCTAAATGTTTGTAACACTGACTTCGCTGGACTTTAACAGACAATTTTACAATATGATAAAACTATTATTTTAGCATTTTCTTCTTGTACCACAGTGGACAAGGAGTTAGCTTCCCAATATGTAGATCTGGGTTTGAATCCTGCTCATGATAATGATGTGTCCTTGGATAAGACACCAAGTCTGCATTGTCCCAGTCCACCCACAGCTTGAAATCGTTGCTGGGTTTAGCTGGGGAAGTAACCTGATGGAGTCGCAAACTCATAGATAGATAGATAGATAGATAGATAGATAGATAGATAGATAGATAGATAGATAGATAGATAGATAGATAGATAGATAGATAGATAGATAGATAGATAGATAGATAGATAGATAGATAGATAGATAGATAGATAGATAGATAGACAGACAGACAGACAGACAGACAGACAGACAGACAGACAGACAGACAGACAGACAGACAGACAGACAGACAGACAGACAGACAGACAGACAGACAGACAGACAGACAGACAGACAGAGAGATAGATAGACAGACAGACAGACAGACAGATAGACAGAGAGATAGATAGACAGACAGACAGACAGACAGACAGACAGACAGATAGATAGATAGATAGATAGATAGATAGATAGATAGATAGATAGATAGATAGATAGATAGATAGATAGATAGATAGATAGATAGATAGATAGATAGATAGATAGATAGATAGATAGATAGATTGATTGATTTAGCTTTATTGTCATTTGCAGACCCAGCATACAATGAAATTCGGCGCGCTGCTCCACTTGTGCATAATACAAAATGCTCAAACATTCACTCAAGGATACATTTCATAAAAAGTAGAGAATACTATAAAAATAAAGTTTAAAATGGTTAACATTTTGCTATGAATGATATCATTTGCCATGTATATTACACACTTAAGATTGTATTGCTCCCTTTATATTGTACATTTGCTTCATGCTGCAGATTCTGGGGATAACTGCTGGAACCACTGGACTGTGTAGGACTTCATTTTTGTGGATCATTTGGAAAGTTGTCCAATAGAAGAAATTTGCTTGTTTTATACCTTACTGGTTCGGTTGCTCTGAAACTTCATGTCAGACCATGTTTTTCTGCAGCAGCTTGTTTTTTTTGGTGTATTTTCTTTGGCATTTTTCTATGCATTTGTGGAGACAAAATTCTATGCTATATCTGAGCGTCACTAGATTGTAGGCATTGATTGGGCCTTGAAAGAAAAGGTATGGAGGGAAGCAGAAACTGCCCATTTCTCCTCATTCCTTATGTACTTTGCATTACTCAACCATTCCTATAGTGTTTGAGCAGTGTGTCATTTAGATGTATTCTTGCCTGAAATGTCAGAGATGTCCATGTCTGTTGGGAACAATCTCTTCTGTTGGATCTCCTGACTGGGACGTTTCATTGTGGAGAAGAACATCATGTTGGGAATGGTTTCAATGAAGACCTGAGTGAGATAGAGTCATTGGCTTTAAGCTGGCATGACACATTTCTGGTCATTGTAGGTAAGAAGAAATAAAAGGGAGACCTTTCGGATCCAGGCGGGCATGGTGTGTGTGCTGGGCGAGCGGTGATGCGTGTTAATGACAATGACTGTGATGATGATGGAGGCGATGACGAACACCATGGTGAAGAGCATGTATTTCCCAATGAGAGGCACAGCACTGGAGGTGGACGGAATCAGCTCCACAATGACCAGCAAGAAGACGGTCAGAGACAGCAGGACCGAGATGGAGAGGGTCATCTTTTCACCTGAGAAATTTGGAAACATTCTCATTTTTGCCCAAGTTGGATTTTTTTTTTCCATGTTTATGACACATGCGTAACACACTTTAGACGCTCAAAATAACATTAAAATAGCTGCCTACTTAATAACCATCAGCACTCGAGTGGTACAAAACATGAACAAATATGGCCAATTGGATGCATTTTTCTGCATTAATTTATTGGTTTTCATCAAATCAGCACCCGTCTTAAAAGTTAGTACCAGCTAGGTTGTTCACCCCTAAGACAGGCTTATTAATCGTTCCTATAGAAATTTAATATCTCCAGCAAGTAAGAAACTGATCATAAAATGCAACAACATAATTATCCAAATTCAAGGTTCTGAAATGTTCATTGTTGGCCATTTCCACCAACAGGTAACAGGCCCTGTTCTTGTTCATGCACTAAAATGTGAACCAGTTGGAGTGTTTTGACCCAAACTAAAATGGTTCTTAAACTGAAAAGTTGGTTTACCTTTCAAACCAAAAACTAACTGGTTCTTCAGTGCTGCTCCAAAGTGCTGGAAGAATGGACCAGTTTAGTTGATAATACCAATATTCAAATAAATGAATTGCACAGGTTATAATCTGTTCCACATTGGTGGAAAAGACCTATTGGCAGTTGTGCACATAACTGGTGCAGCAGAATTTGGAAGGAAAGGCTTCTCAGGATGAAAGCAATGATAACAGATTGTAGGAAAAGTGCTTCAATCTGTGTTTTCTGCAGCACACCATTTATTTTTAGCACACGCAAACACCATGAGCACCAGTTATGTGTACGTCTCCTATTAGTTCTCTATGGCAGATACCCTATTGATGTCCCATTTCAGCAGATTGTGAAAAACATGGGATTTCCCATTTTTACGATGTTTTACATTTTGAATCACTGGACTTGAATTTTTTTCAATTTGACCATTAAAAAGTAGGCCAATATAATGGTTATATGATATGTTAATTTTAGATACCACCCATGTTTCCATACCAGAGTCAGTGGGCAGGTAGAAGACAAGTCCAGTGAGAAAAGAGAAGAGCATGCAGGGAATGATGACATTGACGATAAAATAAAGAGGCAATCTCAGCATCAGGAAGTGGTAAGTGATGTCCAGGTATGGTGTGTCGAGACAGCAGGTGTAAAAAACCCAATGCTTCCAGCTCCTGTAGTCCTTCAGCACCCATTCACCCGATTCCATGAAGTTACTGATATCTGGACGATCGCTGTCCTGAGAGGAGAGAAAGTGTTTTCCAAACAGAACCCACACTGGGACAAACTTCATTCATTAACGAACTCCAAAAGAATTCTGAAATTTTAATTCTAACTCTTACTGGGTTGATGACCACCAACAGTCCGTCGTATGTCCAGGTTCCCAGTTTCATGCTACAGTTCTGCAGGTCGAATGGGAAATGGAGGACAATGATCTCACAGTAACTCTTAAAAATAGCTGGAGGGTTCCATGTTATCTTCCCATTGTACTCCAGCAGAACTTTGGTCTCGTGGATGATGGCAAAGTCACCATCAGCGCTGTGCAAGTGAAAAGAAACCCATGGCCAAAAAAAGAGAGATGTCATAAGACAAAATCGAAACACGAATCACCGTCCAAATACTGACTAGATGTGTTATATTGACTTACTGGACTTGTTTTCTACTCTGCAGCTTGTATTTCAAATATCCTTCTAAGTATTGGTTTATGATTGTCCATCCATCCATTCATTTTCTGTACCCGCTTACTCCAATAAGGGTCACGGGGGTCTGGAGCCTATCCTAGAAGTCATAGGGCGTGAGGCATGGTACACCCTCGACAGGACACCAGTCTGTTGCATTGCCTTGTTTATGATTGTTTATGAGAATAAACACTCTACTCACTCACTCATCTCCGGACTCTGGAGGACTTGGAGGACTCTGGAGGCAGTTGCAAGGTATTGACAGGCCTGAAGGGTGGCAGCCTCTGCTGTGGGGGAGGCAAAGCAGCGGGTGTGGGAGGAGTTCAGAGCAACTATGGAGAAGGACTTTCAGTCAGCACCAAGGTGCCTCTGGCGGACAGTGAGGCATCTCAGGAGCTGAAAACAGGGAACCATCCATGCTAGCAAGTTTGATGGGCTCAGGGTCTCATCACTGCTTTTTAGAGATGATGTGGTCCTGTTTGCTTCATCAGCCTGTGACCTCCAACACTCACTGGATCAGTTCGCAGCCGAGTGTGAAGCGGCTGGGATGAGGATCAGCACCTCTAAATCTGAGGCCATGGTTCTCAGCAGGAAACTGATGGATTGCCTACTCCAAGTAGGGAATGTGGTCTTGCCCCAAGTGAAAGAGTTCAAGTACCTCTGGGTATTGTCCACAAGTGAGGGGACAATGGAGTGTGAAAGTGGCGGGAGAATCAGTGCGGCAGGGGCGGCGTTGCATTCGCTCTACCGTACTGTTGAGACGAAAAGTGAGCTGAAGCTCTCGATCTACTGGTCAATCTTTGTTCCTACTGTCACCTATGGTCATGAAGGTTGGGTCATAAATGAAAGAATTAGATCGCGGGTACAAGCGGCCGAAATGGGCTTCCTTAGGAGGGTAGCTGGGGTCTCCATTAGAGATAAGGTGAGAACCTCGGTCATCATCGGCTGCTGCTCCTTTGCATTGAAAGGAGCCAGCTGAGGTGGTTCGGGCATCTGGTAAGGATGCCCCCTGGGTGCCTAAGACCCAGGACTAGGTGGAGAGATTCTATCTCCACACTGGCCTGGGAACACCTGGGGATCCACCAGTCAGATGTGGTCAATGTGGCCCAGGAAAGGGAAGTCTGGGGTCCCCTGCTAGAGCTGTTGCCCCTGCGACCGCATCCTAGATAAGCGGTTGAAGATGAGGGATGAGTGAGTGCAAATGAGAGGTGATACATTTCTGAATCATTTGATGTTTTAGTGATACTGCTTTCAGTTTTTACTGTATATAATTCTGTGGTAGCATGGTTGCTTGCAACATGTTCATACCTGAGTTTAAAGTGTAGGTGACAAAATATGTAACGTTGAGCATTTAAAACTAAAAATAAACAATAGTTCGAAATTCATCCTTTCCTGGTGCGTAGTTACTGAAGAGATAAATATTCGGATTTTGAACTGCGCACCACTAAAAACCAGGAAGTTCCTCCCATGTCCTGACATTGGAGAAGAAGGAGAAAGTGATATCAGCACTGGATCCATTATCTTATTAGTCCCATTAATTTCTGATTTAATTTATGGATTTTTACAGGCTACTGACAGCTCTGTTTCCACAGAGTTGTTTGGGTCAGAGCTGCACGGTGTTTTCAGTATCAGAACGGTTAATTCTCGCCGGCAGAATCCTTTTGATTAATAGGTGGAACACCTAGGTTCACGAGCGTGCATACACGGTGTCTGTAGCTTCTCCACTTGACATGGAAGGAATACTGAGTATTTACACATTATTTTATTGTTTTGTGGATCATGGGATAATTTTGTCGTGTGCAGACTGAGACATTTTGAGCAGATGAGGGACTGGGAGTCTCTTAATTTGCAGCAGAGACTCGATCCATCAGCCACAGATGCAATTAATGGATTACACCTGTAGTTGACCGTGCCACACACGGATTGTACAGCAGAGACTCAACCCATCATGGACTTTTCTTCAGCCAGGACAACAAATTAAATTATTTTCAGATGTTTTCATCAGACTAAAGATGATCTCACTGAAATGGACAGGTAAGACTATATTATTATTATTTTCTCCTTATGTGAACGGTTTTAACATTTCGTAATAACGTGTTATGCTACTAACATATAGTACACTAACTGTATTCAAAAAGGAAACAATATTTATTTTAAAAAGCTGATATTTTCAGTCCCTCATGATATTTTTTAGATTTGAAATGTATGTATCTGTTTCTAAGAAAAAAAAAATCATAAATAAAAATCCACACTTCCTCATCACTTTTGTCTGATGTCACAGATAGTAAAAGTATTGATTAAGACCAAAGAGCTGGCAAAACAAAGTTTATCATCTCCACCTGTATGACAAAATAGCCTGCATTATTTATTTATTTATTTTATTTTATAATAACCATTCTGTGTTCTAAACTCTGCTAATATTGTCAATGTTGTCAGACTGAAGGTTTTCCTCCAAGGTTTCTTCTCCCTCACTGTGGTCTAAATAAAGTTCAAAACCATAAGGATGTGTCCTCCACAGCTTCTTCAAAAACACCTTCAGACTGGACTTTAGAAAAAAAGCTCCACACTAGAAAAAAATCATCAGAAAACAGCACGAGCTCTGCCATGTTTACAGTTGATTTTGGCCTGAATCAACAGGTGCTGTTCAACAATATGGCTGAGGCCTGAAATAGAGCGCAGGCTTCAGACAGCTGTAGTTTATCCTTCACCTGAGCACTTTTCATCGACTTTTATTGTTCAGGATTTTTAAAAATATCAACATTTCATCATTTTTAGTGATTATTTGTGCACATTTTTTGGTGTCAACCACACTTTAACCCACTCTGCAGAATCCTCGATGCTGCACATATTCTTTAAGAGAGATTCCAAGATGTTAACTCCCTCAAACAGCACAGATATTTGTTAAATTTGATTGTAAAACTACTTGCAATAAATTGTTGATGGTATATTTGTCTTTAACTGAAATAAAGATGGGCTTTGCTGAGGATAGTGAAGCGTGGGATTGAGCTGCTTGGTCTACTGCCAGGATAATGGTGCATTCACACTCTGACAGTTAGCCCAATGTTTACCAACAGACAGCGAATAATGGATTAACGTCGGCCAGCATCAAGGCCGGCCAGACTGTGCAGAAGCTAAGTTGACATCAGTTGGACAACGCTTTTCAACATGCTTAAAACCTCAACGTTCATGCTAAAATGCCATCAAGAGTTGAGCTACTCTACCACTACGTCACCTCGTCTAGTATGCTGTTACAGCTTCATTCTCCTACACTGGCCGACGTTAGAGACTTGATTGGATGCACCACCTCCTCTGGATCTTTTCGGCATGAAGAAATATGTGAAAGAAAATCTAGAACCTGTCTCGATGACGCACCACTAGCAAGTGACGAAATCAAAGAGTTATGTAGACTTTATGTAGGTGATATCACCTGACATCACAAATGTTGAGCCGACCATCAGGTCTGACAAGCTACACTACTGCTCCGCGCAGTGCACTACCAAAGCACCCAACCTCCAACAGTGAAAGTTGAACTATGTCCTATAGTAAGTGGGTAGACCATTGGCAAACATCGGGGCCCACTAATACAACAACTCCCTCCACTGAGTTACGTTGACCTGCATTAAAAACAGGAACTTTGGACCCTTGAAGTGAGTCTTCTCCAGCATTTCACAGAGATTTTTGAGAATCTTTTATGTCAGGAAGCGTTACCCACTTCACGTCATAGTGTGAATGGTCTCTAAGAGAATGAATGAATGAATGAAATGAAGATGGACTAAACAAGTCAGCACTGTGTTTGTGGACGTTTACTTGTTGTATAGAACCAGGTCAGGTTTCCATATGTCAGCTGAAGGGACTCGGATCTTCTTGATTCCTCCGTAATCATCAGGATTCCATTTTAAGTTCACATCTACCCATTGCTGAAGTGATAATGGAGAAACGTTAATCAATTTTTTGTTGTTGTTACCAATTATCTGTTTTAGTCACAGTGACTGTTATTAATAGTTTATTATACAAATGTATGGCAGCAGAACAAATAAAAATCCAAAACAGCAAGAGATGAACTTTGCCAGCTACAGCAACCCTTGTGTTACAAATATCAAATATGATTTGAATTTCAGGGGGTACTGGGAAGGGGGTGGGGGTGTGTCACCTCAAAATAAAGAATCAAAGCCACCCAAAGCAGGTTAAATCAAGAGTTTGGGGAAGGGGGTTATATGTCCTTCCTACCTGTAATTGTAAAGAGTATTTCCCATATTCATACCTTGAAGAAGTTTGTAAAACTGTTTCAGACACCCCCAAAGTGGATCATAACATATCTGAACCTGGACTGAACTCTTTTCTGCCTGTCTGACCAGTGTTGCCAATTATTGACTCTGTCGCTAGATTTAGTGACTTTTTCACTTTTTACTTAGTGACTAAAAATCCAGTTTAGCGGAGCAAGATCAATCTGGTGACTTTCACACAAACTGGTCAGTTTGTAAATATTACATTAATATAATAAAATTACAAACTCAAATATGTAAATTACTCCTACATAGTCCCCACCTGTTTTTGTCATCCCCCTCTACTTCTTTCGGCTGTTCCCGTTAGGGGTCGCTACAGCAGATCAAATGTTTCCATCTCACCCTGTCCTCTGTATCTTCCTCTGTCACACCAACCACCTGCATGTCCTCCCTCAGCAAGTCCATAAGCTTCCTCTTTGTCCGCCCTCTTCTACTCTTGCCTGGTGGCTCCATCGTCAGCATCCTTCTCCCTATATACCCTGGGTCCCTCCTCTCCACATGTCCAAACCATCTCAATCTCGACTCTCTGACTTTGTCTCCAAACCGTCTCACCTGACTGTTCTTCTGATATGTTCATTCCTAATCCTGTCCATCCTCATCACTTCCAAAGAGAATCACATCTTCAGTTTTGCCACCTCCAGCTTTGCCTCCTGTCTTTTTGTTAATGCCACCATCTCTACACCATACAGCACAGATTTTCTCACTACTGTTATGTGTCGACGCGGGTTGAGGAGCGGACCTGCGTCTGACGGAACCCAGCGCTAAAATAACCAGAAAGCGGTTCCAATAACAAAACAATTTATTCTTTCCACCCTCTAGTGCATAACAAAGTGAATGAACAAAAGATGCGTCAGTCTGGTGGAGTGAAGGCTGGCACGCTCTCCAGCGCCTGAAAGGATCGAGCCCGGTGCTTCTGGACTCACTTTTACCGCCAAACACCCCCCAGGTGGACACGACAAACCGACTCTCTGCGAAGGATAGAAGAGGTGAGGTAAGCAGTTACAAGCAATATCCTTCAAAAGGCACACACTATCAGCAACACATTCAGGTCTGTATTTAAGCTTTATGTAAATGAGCAGCTTCTCACAACAGGTGGAGGATCAGTTGTCTGCACGCCACAGCAGTGAGAAGCGAGCTGCACAATTCTCATCACAATTCAAATATACTGCGTAACAAAATACCAAGTTACTATCAACAAGTAGTCAAACAATTAATCACCTCTGATGTGTGCTGACAGCATGTGTCCCTCACCCTTCCTGCTTCACAGTCACGATGTGTCAAACCCAGGCGCGGTCCTCAGCGTCTCACAAACGAACATCACAAGGTCGAGTTCCCGGCAATTCTGCTTGAATCACACATGGCTTAAATGCAGAACGCCATCTAATTATCTGCTTCAGCTGAAAGTCTTTAAGGTTGCATGTGAGCACCATCCACAGGTGCTGCACATAACGTTGATGAGGGTGAAGGACTCTTCTGCCAGCACCTTCTCCACAGACAAATCAGTTCTCATACCACCTGGAGAGCAAAGAAAAGAAAAGAACACCAAAATGTCCAGCCACACCCCCCCAACACACAACAACTACTGTCTTGTAAACTTTCTACCTTCACTCTTGCAACTATTCTTCCATCACAAATCACTCCTGCCACCTTTTTCCAACTTGCCTGCACTCCCTTCTTCACCTCTCTACCACACTCTCCATTACTTTGGACAGTTGACCCCAAGTATTTAAACTAATCTACTTTCCCCACTTCTACTCATTGTAATTTCAGTATTCCACTGGGCTCTGTCTCTCATTCACACATGTACTCAGTTTTAATTATACTAACTTTCATTCCCCTGCTCTCCAGAGCATATCTCCACATTTCCAGGCTACACTCAACCTGCTCTCTACTCTCACTACAGATCAGTGTCATCTGCAAACATCATAGTCCATGGAGACTCCTGTCTGAAATCATCCGTCAACCTGTCCATCACCATTACGAACAAGAAAGGACTCAGAGCTGATCCTTGGTGTAATCCCATATCCACCTTGAATGAGTCTGTGATTCCTACTGTGCATCTCACCGCTGTCACACTATCCTTGTAGATATCCTGCACTACCCTCACATACTTCTCTGCCACTGCAAATTTCCTCATACAATACCGCAACTCTTCTCTTGGCACCCTGTCATAAGCTTTCTCTAAATCCACAAATGTAACTCCTTCTGGCCTTCTCTATACTTCATCAGTATTCCCAGAGCAAACATTGCATCTGTAGTGCTCTTTCTCAGCATGAAACCATATTGCTGCTCACAGATCTTCACTAGTTTTCAAAGCCTAACTTCTATTACTCTTTCCCATAACTTCATGCTGTGGCTGATTGACTTTATGCCTCTGTAGTTACTGCAGCGCTGTACATCACCCCTGTTCTTAAAAATGGGAACCAGCACACTTCGCTTCCACTCCTCACTGGTGTGACATCCAGTGCCTTCCTAGTTGTCTCCCTCACCGCATCTGCAGTACTTTTCCAGTTGTCCAAAATTGCTTCCCTTCTAGTGCCTCTCTCATCTGCTCACTGAATTTCACACAACAGTGTTTCCTCCTTCAGCTTCCACCATCTGATCCTTTCTTGAGCTCTCCTCTTCTTCTTTACCTCTAAAGTCATCCTACAAACTACCATCCTGTGTTGTCTAACTACACTCTCTCCTGCCACAACCTAACAGTCTCTAATTTCTTTTAACTTGCATATCCTCCACAGAATGTAGTCCACCTGTGTGCACCTTCCTACACTCTTATATGTTGCCCTGTGCTCCCCCTTTTCTTAAAGCAGGTATTCACCACAGCCATTTCCATCTTTTTGGTAAATCAACTGCCATCTGCCCTTCCACATTCCTGTCCTTGACACCATATCTACCCATTACTTCCTCATCACCTCTGTTCCCTTCGCCAACATGCCCACTGAAGTCTGTTCCAATCACCACTCTCCACCACCTCATCTAACTCACTCTAGAAATTGTCTTTCTCTTTCATCTTGCAACCTACCTGTGTGGCATATGCACTGATGATATTGATCATCACCCTTCAATTTCCAGCTTCACACTCATCACCCTGTCAGACACTCGCTTAACCTCCAACGCACTCTTAATGTACTCTTGCTTTAAAATGACCCCAACAGCATTTCTCTTCCTATCTTCACCATGATACAACACTGAACCCACCGCCTATGCTCCTGCTCTTACTTCCCTTACACGTTGTCTCTTACACACACAGTAAGTCTGCCTTTCTCCTCTCCATCATATCAGCTAGTTCTCTCCCTTTACCACTTATACTGTCAACATCGAACGTTCTGACTCTCACTTCCAGCCTTCCAGTTTTTCTCTGCTCTCACCGTCTCTGGACAAATTATCCTCCTCTTCTTTTTCACTCAGCGGTAACCCAGTTTCCACCAGCACCCTGTTGGGCAATGGCACCGGTGGCAGTCATTGTTAACCCGGGTTTCAACCGATCTGGTATGGAAATTCGAAATTCAGCCACACCACATGTGGCTGAGTTCTGTTTTCATCACCTCATGCCACCAGATAAAGAAATAAATGTATAAAAACAAACAACACCAACACCCAAACAAAAATAATTTAACCTTTGAGAGAACAGAACACTATTCAGTTTCCTGCCATATGCAAATTAGACATCATGTATTCTAGTGACTTTTAGTAACATTTCAATTAGCTGGCAATGACTTATGGTGAATTTTTATTTATTTATTTATTGGCAACACTGTGTCTCACTCACTGCGACACCTCATTTAAGTCTCTGGTCTTGTCTCTTGTCTTTCTCGGTCTTGAATATGTGGCCAAAACCAAATGGATACTGTAGTAGGTTAAATGTAAGTAAGTCACTCTGTAGTTTGTTTAATACACTTTATGTTCTATAGTAATGATGTTCTGAATCAAATTGCTTCAAGTGTCTGTGGATGAATGCTAACGTTAGCTAGTTGCTAATGTTTTCCTGAAGTTACAGTTTACGAGATAAAACCATTAAGGTGACTAATGCCTCGTGGGGACATCGTCATTTACTGAAGCAGCCAATAACAGTAGCTTGGCCACCATCTTGGGAAAGGGTTCAAATGATGTCACACAGTGTAAATAAAGTAACATGTTCGCTGTTCTTATATATATTTATAGATAGATTTATAGATTTTTAATAGATATTTTTATGTGTCCCTAGAACAGAATTTTAGGTTTAAAAAACAAAACAAAACAACTTTCCTTTTAGATGAACAGCAGTTGGTGTTCAGTTAACCTGGTGTGAGTTCTGTTTTAACTTTTTAAAACCTTTTATCTGTATCATGTAGGCAGTTAGATTGATCTAGTTATCTAGATTACGATTTGTTTCCCAGTGTAATCTTTACGTGCCTTAACTAAAGCACTCCTTCTGCTGAATCACCTCTAAATTATTTACACATTATTCACTTTGCGTGTTTTTAGGAATCCGCTAGCTTAGCGTAGCTACTAGCTCTTAGCCGATTTAGCATGGCGGCTTCTCCTGTCTCTCCCGCACTTTTCTGCTCTGGGTGTGAAATGTTTAGTTATTCCTCGGCCTCCTTTAGCAGTAACGGTACTTGTAATAAGTGTAGCTTATTCGTAGCTTTGGAGGCCAGGCTGGGCGAATTGGAGACTCGGCTCCGCACCGTGGAAAATTCTACAGCTAGCCAGGCCCCTGTAGTCGGTGCGGACCAAGGTAGCTTAGCCGCCGTTAGTTCCCCCCTGGCAGATCCCGAGCAGCCGGGAAAGCAGGCTGACTGGGTGACTGTGAGGAGGAAGCATAGCCCTAAACAGAAGCCCTGTGTACACCGCCAACCCGTTCACATCTCTAACCGTTTTTCCCCACTCGACGACACACCCGCCGAGGATCAAACTCTGGTTATTGGCGACTCTGTTTTGAGAAATGTGAAGTTAGCGACACCAGCAACCATAGTCAATTGTCTTCCGGGGGCCAGAGCAGGCGACATTGAAGGAAATTTGAAACTGCTGGCTAAGGCTAAGCGTAAATTTGATAAGATTGTAATTCACGTCGGCAGTAATGACACCCGGTTACGCCAATCGGAGGTCACTAAAATTAACATTAAATCGGTGTGTAACTTTGCAAAAACAATGTCGGAGTCTGTAGTTTTCTCTGGGCCCCTCCCCAATCAGACCGGGAGTGACATGTTTAGCCGCATGTTCTCCTTGAATTGCTGGCTGTCTGAGTGGTGTCCAAAAAATGAGGTGGGCTTCATAGATAATTGGCAAAGCTTCTGGGGAAAACCTGGTCTTGTTAGGAGAGACGGCATCCATCCCACTTTGGATGGAGCAGCTCTCATTTCTAGAAATCTGGCCAATTTTCTTAAATCCTCCAAACCGTGACTATCCAGGGTTGGGACCAGGAAGCAGAGTTGTAGTCTTACACACCTCTCTGCAGCTTCTCTCCCCCTGCCATCCCCTCATTACCCCATCCCCGTAGAGACGGTGCCTGCTCCCAGACTACCAATAACCAGCAAAAATCTATTTAAGCATAAAAATTCAAAATAAAAAATAATATAGCACCTTCAACTGCACCACAGACTAAAACAGTTAAATGTGGTCTATTAAACATTAGGTCTCTCTCTTCTAAGTCCCTGTTGGTAAATGATATAATAATTGATCAACATATTGATTTATTCTGCCTTACAGAAACCTGGTTACAGCAGGATGAATATGTTAGTTTAAATGAGTCAACACCCCCGAGTCACACTAACTGTCAGAATGCTCGTAGCACGGGCCGGGGCGGAGGATTAGCAGCAATCTTCCATTCCAGCTTATTAATTAATCAAAAACCCAGACAGAGCTTTAATTCATTTGAAAGCTTGACTCTTAGTCTTGTCCATCCAAATTGGAAGTCCCAAAAACCAGTTTTATTTGTTATTGTCTATCGTCCACCTGGTCGTTACTGTGAGTTTCTCTGTGAATTTTCAGACCTTTTGTCTGACTTAGTGCTTAGCTCAGATAAGATAATTATAGTGGGCGATTTTAACATCCACACAGATGCTGAGAATGACAGCCTCAACACTGCATTTAATCTATTATTAGACTCTATTGGCTTTGCTCAAAAAGTAAATGAGTCCACCCACCACTTTAATCATATCTTAGATCTTGTTCTGACTTATGGTATGGAAATAGAAGACTTAACAGTATTCCCTGAAAACTCCCTTCTGTCTGATCATTTCTTAATAACATTTACATTTACTCTGATGGACTACCCAGCAGTGGGGAATAAGTTTCATTACACTAGAAGTCTTTCAGAAAGCGCTGTAACTAGGTTTAAGGATATGATTCCTTCTTTATGTTCTCTAATGCCATATACCAACACAGTGCAGAGTAGCTACCTAAACTCTGTAAGGGAGATAGAGTATCTCATCAATAGTTTTACATCCTCATTGAAGACAACTTTGGATGCTGTAGCTCCTCTAAAAAAGAGAGCTTTAAATCAGAAGTGCCTGACTCCGTGGTATAACTCACAAACCCGTAGCTTAAAGCAGATAACCCGTAAGTTGGAGAGGAAATGGCGTCTCACTAATTTAGAAGATCTTCACTTAGCCTGGAAAAAGAGTCTGTTGCTCTATAAAAAAGCCCTCCGTAAAGCTAGGACATCTTTCTACTCATCACTAATTGAAGAAAATAAGAACAACTCCAGGTTTCTTTTCAGCACTGTAGCCAGGCTGACAAAGAGTCAGAGCTCTATTGAGCTCAGTATTCCATTAACTTTAACTAGTAATGACTTCATGACTTTCTTTGCTAACAAAATTTTAACTATTAGAGAAAAAATTACTCATAACCATCCCAAAGACGTATCGTTATCTTTGGCTGCTTTCAGTGATGCCGGTATTTGGTTAGACTCTTTCTCTCCGATTGTTCTGTCTGAGTTATTTTCATTAGTTACTTCATCCAAACCATCAACATGTTTATTAGACCCCATTCCTACCAGGCTGCTCAAGGAAGCCCTACCATTATTTAATGCTTCGATCTTAAATATGATCAATCTATCTTTGTTAGTTGGCTATGTACCACAGGCTTTTAAGGTGGCAGTAATTAAACCATTACTTAAAAAGCCATCACTTGACCCAGCTATCTTAGCTAATTATAGGCCAATCTCCAACCTTCCTTTTCTCTCAAAAATTCTTGAAAGGGTAGTTGTAAAACAGCTAACTGATCATCTGCAGAGGAATGGTCTATTTGAAGAGTTTCAGTCAGGTTTTAGAATTCATCATAGTACAGAAACAGCATTAGTGAAGGTTACAAATGATCTTCTTATGGCCTCGGACAGTGGACTCATCTCTGTGCTTGTTCTGTTAGACCTCAGTGCTGCTTTTGATACTGTTGACCATAAAATTTTATTACAGAGATTAGAGCATGCCATAGGTATTAAAGGCACTGCGCTGCGGTGGTTTGAATCATATTTGTCTAATAGATTACAATTTGTTCATGTAAATGGGGAATCTTCTTCACAGACTAAAGTTAATTATGGAGTTCCACAAGGTTCTGTGCTAGGACCAATTTTATTCACTTTATACATGCTTCCCTTAGGCAGTATTATTAGACGGTATTGCTTAAATTTTCATTGTTATGCAGATGATACCCAGCTTTATCTATCCATGAAGCCAGAGGACACACACCAATTAGCTAAACTGCAGGATTGTCTTACAGACATAAAGACCTGGATGACCTCTAATTTCCTGCTTTTAAACTCAGATAAAACTGAAGTTATTGTACTTGGCCCCACAAATCTTAGAAACATGGTGTCTAACCAGATCCTTACTCTGGATGGCATTACCCTGACCTCTAGTAATACTGTGAGAAATCTTGGAGTCATTTTTGATCAGGATATGTCATTCAATGTGCATATTAAACAAATATGTAGGACTGCTTTTTTGCATTTGCGCAATATCTCTAAAATTAGAAAGGTCTTGTCTCAGAGTGATGCTGAAAAACTAATTCATGCATTTATTTCCTCTAGGCTGGACTATTGTAATTCATTATTATCAGGTTGGCCTAAAAGTTCCCTAAAAAGCCTTCAGTTAATTCAAAATGCTGCAGCTAGAGTACTGACGGGGACTAGAAGGAGAGAGCATATCTCACCCATATTGGCCTCTCTTCATTGGCTTCCTGTTAATTCTAGAATAGAATTTAAAATTCTTCTTCTTACTTATAAGGTTTTGAATAATCAGGTCCCATCTTATCTTAGGGACCTCGTAGTACCATATCACCCCAATAGAGCGCTTCGCTCTCAGACTGCAGGCTTACTTGTAGTTCCTAGGGTTTGTAAGAGTAGAATGGGAGGCAGAGCCTTCAGCTTTCAGGCTCCTCTCCTGTGGAACCAGCTCCCAATTCAGATCAGGGAGACAGACACCCTCTCTACTTTTAAGATTAGGCTTAAAACTTTCCTTTTTGCTAAAGCTTATAGTTAGGGCTGGATCAGGTGACCCTGAACCATCCCTTAGTTATGCTGCTATAGACGTAGACTGCTGGGGGGTTCCCATGATGCACTGTTTCTTTCTCTTTTTGCTCTGTATGCACCACTCTGCATTTAATCATTAGTGATCGATCTCTGCTCCCCTCCACAGCATGTCTTTTTCCTGGTTCTCTCCCTCAGCCCCAACCAGTCCCAGCAGAAGACTGCCCCTCCCTGAGCCTGGTTCTGCTGGAGGTTTCTTCCTGTTAAAAGGGAGTTTTTCCTTCCCACTGTAGCCAAGTGCTTGCTCACAGGGGGTCGTTTTGACCGTTAGGGTTTTACATAATTATTGTATGGCCTTGCCTTACAATATAAAGCGCCTTGGGACAACTGTTTGTTGTGATTTGGCGCTATATGAAAAAATTGATTGAAATTGATTGATTGATCATTGTCAAACTCCATCAGATATTTGAAGTATTTGCCACAGCCACCAGATGGTGGATTTTATGCAAAAGTTGGATGTGACAGTTACTGACTTGCGTTGTGGATCTTGGTCTTGCTGTCAGTACAACGGTGGGTCACAAACCCTCTACCAAGATGGCTGAAGAAAATATTGCAGGAATGAACTCCATGTCCTGTCTAGTCATTATTAATCTCTATGGATAAAAGTATTATTTGCCTAAGCTAACAAACCTAACACAGGCTAACTAATTACTTAGCATTGCTTAGCAGTTAAGCTAATGTTTAGTTATGCTTGGCACTCTGGTTATAAATATTGATTTAGCTTGCTAATGGAGTGAAGTCACCGGTTAGTTATACCCACCTGTCTGAGACGGACATTACTGGTCACAATCTGGTTCACTTCATCCTGACAAATGACACAACAAAGTCAGAGATGAGCAGCAGTACGTTGATCAAACTACATTTTACGTATTTATGCAGCACCCTCAAAGGATTAGTTGATTAATAAAAAAGGATTCCACAACTATTATCATCACTCAAAGGACAATCTTCACCTCCAACACACCGTCACGTACCACACTGATGAGCTGGATTAGCTGCAGGCCCACAGTGATGACTACGGCCTCATTGAAGTGATTGACTGGACGCACAACCTTGTTGTAGCCAGTAAATAGTGTCTTCATCAGACGAGTCTCAGCCTCTGAACAGAACACAGGACCTGGCAACACAAATATTATGCAGCGTTAGTTCAGTTATTTTGTACAATTACATTCAATCCAGCATCCTGTCAGGTCTGGGAACTTAGTTCAGTCAAGGAGCATGCACTGGTGCCACGTGTCACTGTGTCCACCATACTATGGAACTACCCTTGGTCCTGGTTGGCACACAATTGGTTCATTGCCGCCTTCCTAAAGCAGCCATCCATCTGTTGAAACTAGGTGATACTTGGCCTTTCCCAATGGCTAGGGTCCTTAATTCCAAGGCATGTGTGCTGGATCATGTACAGAGAAATGAACTACATGGCCATAATGTCGTAGTGGCCATTCTCTCACGATGGGTGTCTTTAAGTAACCAGTTTGACACATTTCATCCAGCAGTACTTAAGGTTTTTCCAGAGAGACCTAGTACCAAAGACATTGAGTTGTCACCTTAGGTTACAGGTTAGCCTTCAAATCTTGAACTATGCAATAAGACAGGAAGCAACAGGAGCATATAAGTTCAATCACAGGTCAAACATTCAGGTGAAGATCAGGGCCATTGGAATCAAGGTTCAGATTTTCACAAAGCCACGAGAATTTACCAGAAACCTCTTGCCTAAGTGTAGCAAGGTGAAATCTTGAAGGAAACATGTTCCTAATAGCTTAGCTAGTGGGAGTATCCCCTTGGCTGACCTGCTAGAGCATTGGCCTTCTGAGTGAGGAGTCCTCAACTAAGACTGAACTAGAAGCTAGACTGCCTGATGTCTTAGCCTCACTTTTGACAAATACCCAGTCAATAGACAGACTTGTGGATAGTTTAAACTCAATGCTCAAAACGACACTCGACATGATTGCACCACCTGTGTTGAAACCGCTCTCCCCCAAATCGCAGTCACCTTGGTTCAATGATTACCTGCGTGACCTCAAGCATAAAGCAAGAGGTCTAGAAGGGAAATGGCATCATTCAAAATTAGAAGTATTCCACCTTGCGTGGCTTGATGCTGTCTTAGACTATAAGCATGCATTATTGGCTACAAAGCAGACCTATTACTCTGATTTGATCAACAAAAACAAGCAAGTTCTTGTTCGACACAGTGGCAACACTTATTCATGGACAACCACCTGTAGCTCGCTCTCCTTTTACAGCACAAGATTTCCTAGATTACTTTGAGAAGAAAATAGATGACATTAGGTTCAACATATCCCAGCATGCCTTAAGCCAGCCACTACACCCTGCTATTGAGGTGGGCACCACTACTGATGTTTCTATTACTTCTACTAATCTATTACCTAGATTTACAGAATTTGATAGTATCTCTCTAGACATGCTGACGAAACTCGTAACATCAACAAAAAGCACAACCTGTTTATTTGATCCTATACCAACAAAACTGTTTAAGGACCTGTGGCCCACTCTTGGGCCGACTGTGCTGGAAATTATTAATCTTTCTTTAACTTCTGGATCTGTTCCTAAACGTTTCAAATCTGCAGTGATTAAACCATTACTTAAGAAACCTAATCTTGACCCTAGAGTATTGAAAAACTATCAGCCGATATCAAATCTATCATTTTGCTCTAAAATTCTGGAAAAAGTGGTGTCACGACAGCTCATAGACTGTCTTACTGAGAATAATCTCTTTGAGCCACTGCAGTCTGCTTTTAGAAAATATCATTCCACAGAGACGGCTCTCACTAAAGTGGTGAATGATCTTCTGCTTACAGTGGACTCAGACACCACTATGGTTCTGCTGCTGTTAGATCTCAGTGCTGCATTCGATACAGTGGATCATCATATTCTACTTGATAGGCTGGAAAATCATTTTGGGATTACTGGGAGTGCCCTTGCATGGCTGACGTCATACTTGACCAGTCGTTCTTACTGCGTTTTGTACAGTAACACTACCTCTAACCTTAGTGACATGAAATTTGGGGTTCCTCAGGGGTCTGTCTTAGGCCCCCTGCTTTTCTCCCTTTATATAGCACCCCTTGGGCACATATTGTGACGTTTTGGGATTACCATTCACTGCTATGCAGATGATACTCAGTTATATATGCCGATAACTTCTGGTAATCTCGTTCACATAAAATCCTTAGAAGATTGCCTTGCAGCAGTGAGACGTTGGATGTCTAGAAACGTCCTACTTTTAAACTCTGAAAAGACTGAAATGATGGTTCTTGGTCCAGTGAGACATCAGCATCAATTTGACCAGTTAACACTCAGTCTAGGCTCGTGTGTCATACATCACACTGACAAAGTGAGGAACCTTGGGGTAATTTTTGATCCTTCGTTGTCCTTTGGCCTCCATATTAGAAATATTACTAGGACTGCTTTCTTCCACCTGTGAAATATAGCGAAGATTCGTCCCATCCTGTCTATAGCTGATGCTGAGACCCTGATCCATGCGTTTATCTCTTCTAGATTGGACTACTGCAATGTTCTATTTTCTGGTTTACCGCAGTCTGGCATTAGGGCTCTCCAATTGGTTAAAAATGCTGCAGCCAGACTTTTGACACAAAGTAGAAAGTTTGACCACATTACACCCATTTTGGCATCTCTTCACTGGCTTCCTGTCCCAGTGAGATCAGATTTTAAGGTTCTGCTACTAACCTATAAAATTATTCATGGACTGGCACCTCCCTACCTAGCTGACCTAATTAAACCTTACGTACCGACCCGGGCTTTACGTTCTCATGGGTGCAGGACTACTTTGTGTCCCTAGGGTGAATAAGAAGTCTACGGGTCACAGAGCTTTCTCTTATCGTGCCCCTGTTCTGTGGAATGGTCTCCCTGCATCAATAAAACAATCAGATTCTGTGGACACTTTCAAGTCCAGACTTAAGACGCACTTATTTTCCCTTTCATATGGCTAGCATACTGGTACAGTTTTGTTTTAGGCTTTTTACTCTTTTAATTCACGTTATTAGTAATTGGAGCGGGCCGTGGCTTCAACTTCACCTAAATTCTGGGTCTTTTAGTGAAGCTTAGGGCTAGCGGCTGGCAATCACTTTAGTATTTCTTCTGTTTTTCTTGTTGTTTAATGCTGGCAACTTATACAGTATTTTTTGTCTTTCTGATGCCTGATTCTGTTTTTTCTCTGTTTAAGGTGCAGCTCCATCCAGAGATGGGAGTTGTGTTTGTGTTGGCGACCCTCTCGTCCTGTGCACCAACAGAAATTCTTATATATTCATCCGTGAATTGTTCTGTGAATTGTTCTGTAATTGTTTGTAGCATGGCCCAGGCAGAGGATCACCCCTTTGAGTCTGGTCTGCTTGAGGTTTCTTCCTCAGAGCGAGTTTTCCTTACCACTGTTGCTCTGGGGGTTGGTAAGGTTAGACCTTACCTGTGTGAAGCGCCTTGAGGCAACTCTGTTGTGATTTGGCACTATATAAAGGAAAATAAAATAAATTAAATTAAATTAATTAATTAAATTATTCTGTTCAAATCTCATTGGGAGCCACACAGATATATCTCATTGTTACAAATTGGCATTGCTAACAGGATGTGGTACTTGACCTTGTAGTCCCAGTTACAAGTGAAGGTTCTTCATGCTTCAATGCACCTATGACCTCGGAACGAGGTCAAGATGAGTGGACAAATTTGCAGAAAGGTGAAATCCAGACTGAAAAAGGTTCTGGCTAGTTTGGCTTGTGGAAATTCCTTTTTGGTTGACCTGGTAGAGTGTTGACCAATGTGAGCAAAAAAATCTGGTGTTTGAATTGCAAAAGCAGCCACAATGGCACATCACATGATTACATCAGCAGGACGACCACATATAATACCTTTACTTCGTTAATGCTGTACATACCCTACCTACTTGCAATAGCATTTAGCATCTTAATGCCTGTGGGCACTATGGCCTGGTCCTGTTAATGCGTGTAGTAAAGTAATTGTTAATATTTACTATCTAGGACTCTAGGATTCTTGGCAAAAACTAAAGAATGGGTTGTCCATGGCTAAGGGGAATCTTAATGAACCCCTATTTCAAGAACCTTGAGTTCAGGCTGCTGTTGTGATGATGTCCAAACTGTTGCTAATATTAATAGGTAAACACTAGACATTTACTTTTCTTAGAATCCGCATTCACATGTATTGTTATCACAGGGGAGGACAGCAGCAGGTTTCAGCCAGGTTCTACATAAACCAATCATATTTAAATGGTGTTCCATAATTAGATCATTTATCAACATTGATACTCATACTCATCTTCAACCACTTTTCCGGGTTCGGGTTGCGGGGGCAACAGCTCCAGCAGGGGACCCCGGACTTCCCTTTCCCATGCCACATTGACCACCTCTGACTGGGGGATCCCGAAGCGTTCCCAGGCCAGTGTGGAGATATAATCTCTCCACCTAGTCCTGGGTCTTCCCTGGGGTCTCCTCCCAGATGGACATGCCTGGAACACCTCTCTAGGGAGGCGCCAGGAGGCATCCTTACCAGATGCCTGAACCACCTCAGCTGGCTCCTTTCAACGAGAAGGAGCAGTGACTCTACTCCGAGCTCCCCACGGATGACCGAACTTCTCACCCGATCTCTAAGGGAGACACCAGCCACCCTCCTGAGGAAGCCCAAAATTAAAATAAAAATGAAACCAAGAATTAACTAAGAATAATAAAATTATAGTTTTATTATTGTTTACATTCCACAATTTGAATTCTACATTCATCCAAACCCTGGACCAGATCATTAAATATCATAAACAAGCTTTTCTGTTCTTCCTCTTCTCAGTGACCACTGTGCCAGCTGTTCTTCTACCTGACATAAAACGGCCTACCGTGGTTTCTTCTCACATTAACTTGATCCCTCTGTACCTTCCACTTTCCTGAACACCTTTTCTCCTTATCAGTGGTTCTACCTGCCTTTATTCCAGTAATGGCAATAAAACATGGTTGAAATTATTTTTTAAATGTGACCCAGCAGATTAGAACAGTGCTGCTTACCAGGCTGTGACACACTTACATCCTCTGCATGTTATTTCTGGAATCTGTTGGCTGTTTGCTCTGAGCCTGGGCCCAGCATTCTGGGCTCCAGTTTCATTTAGTCAGCAACAGCCCAGCACACACACACACACACACACACACACACACACACACACACACACACACACACACACACACACACACACACACACACACACACACACACACACACACACACACACACACGGACAAAGTTGTGCACAATTACACTGACACACACACACACACACACACACACACACACACACACACACACACACACACACACACACACACACACACACACACACACACACACACACACACACACACACACACACACGGGGTGGTTTGTGACTGTTTGGTTTATTTTGTGGGCTTCAGCAGGGATTTATCACAAGGGTCCAGACGGGGGGAAAATGTGTGCACAGAGTTGACAATCATATCCATTTCCATCCGTCACTTTATCTCTTCACGATCTCTTGTCCTGCGAGCCGTCTTTGATCTTACCAAAATACATGAGAGGCGGGACAGAGGAGCCACTTGGAACTGTCGATCACTGCCCACTCTCAGTGGGTAGCTCCGCATCATCCTGAATTGCAACACAGTATAAAATGTCTGAACTGCAATGTGGGGAAAGTGTCTATGTGTGTATTCATATGTTAATGAATTAAATTCAAGTCTGTAATGTTTTCACATTTAATGTCAAAAATGTCAAATTTAGACATGAATCTTTGTGCCTTCTGCACTGTAGATTTTGCAGCGTTATGTAAATTGACTGTCCAATGAGCACGTATGGTCACATTCCAGTGTTAAATGGACTCTATCAGAGTATTAAATCAAGTCTATAATAGGACAGAAGAAGAAGTAAGTCCTATATACACGACGAGGACCTTTGGTGCCAGTGCTTATCTCTGGATTCCATAGTGTCAAGCGGATGCAAGTCTATGACTCACCCTGGACGGGATGCCAGTCTGACGCAGGTTACTTCCCCAGCCAAAGCCAGAACCCAATTACAGCTGCGTGGAATGAGAGCATGTAAATAGACTGTCTTGTCCAAGGACACAGACAGATAGCATGAGCAGGTTTTGAACCCAGGTCTAGATATTGGCAGGTCAGCTACAGTGGCTTGCAAAAGTATTCAGCCCCTTGGATTTCATGCATTTTAATTTGTTTATGGCATTTCAAATGCAAAACATAGATCACGCTTCTCAATATAAGTTTCTAAAATGATCTTCCTTAGACTCAAACTGAAAGTAAATCTGTACAACTTGATGTAAATTAATTAAAAATATAAAAGCCAAGACGATGGGTTGCATAAGTAATCAGCCCCTTTGGTATAATACCTGTAAATAATCAGTTTACTTGCCAGTTTTCTTCAAACAAGTCAGGGGATGGATACATGAACATTTCCAAGTCACTGAATATGTCTTGGACTTTATTTACATCAGTTATGAAGAAACACAAACAGTATGGCACTCTATGGTAAATTTGTGTGGAGTAGACAGTTCTCAAAAACTGAGTGACTGTGTACCACTTCATCATGAAGCTGTATAACTGGGAACACTAAATGCAAAACATGCACCATGCACAATATCTCCAATCACAGCCACAGAAGCCTGTAACAACGTCTGGGTTGTCTGGGTGTCTTGGTGGCTTTCCTCACTCTTCTCCTTGCACAGTCACTCAGTTTTTGAGTACTGTCAACTCCACACAGATTTACCATAGAGTGCCATACTGTTTGTGTTTCTTCATAACTGATGTAAATAAAGTCCAAGACATATTCAGTGACTTGGAAATGTTCATGTATCCATCCCCTGACTTGTCTGAAGAAAACTGGCAATTAAACTGATTATTTACAGGTATTATATCAAAGGGGCTGATTACTTATGCAACGCATCATCTTGGCTTTTATATTTTTAATTAATTTACATCAAGTTGTACAGATTTACTTTCATTTTTAGTCTAACGAGATCATTTTAGAAATTTTTATATTGAGAACCTTGATCTACTTTTTGTATTTGAAATGCCATAAACAAATTAAAATGCATGAAATACCAAGGGGCTGAATACTTTTGCAAGTCACTGTATGTGATCCATTCAGCTACCTGCTCTACTGTCATGGGATAAATGAACTGTATTAAAGCTGATCAACTTGATTTAACACTCTGATAGAGTTCAGTTAATACCATTTGGAATGGGAATATACAGTAGTGTTCAGAATAATAGCAGTGCTATGTGACTAAAAAGATTAATCCAGGTTTTGAGTATATTTCTTATTGTTACATGGGAAACAAGGTACCAGTAGATTCAGTAGATTCTCACAAATCCAACAAGACCAAGCATTCATGATATGCACACTCTTAAGGCTATGAAATTGGGCTATTAGTAAAAAAAAAAGTAGAAAAGGGGGTGTTCACAATAATAGTAGTGTGGTATTCAGTCAGTGAGTTTGTCAATTTTGTGGAACAAACAGGTGTGAATCAGGTGTCCCCTATTTATGGATGAAGCCAGCACCTGTTGAACATGCTTTTCTCTTTGAAAGCCTGAGGAAAATGGGACGTTCAAGAAATTGTTCAGAAGAACAGCGTAGTTTGATTAAAAAGTTGATTGGAGAGGGGAAAACTTATATGCAGGTGCAAAAAATTATAGGCTGTTCATCTGCAATGATCTCCAATGCTTTAAAATGGACAAAAAAAAAAAAAAAAAAAAAACAGAGACGCGTGGAAGAAAATGGAAAACAACCATCAAAATGGATAGAAGAATAACCAGAATGGGAAAGGCTCACCCATTGATCAGCTCCAGGATGATCAAAGACAGTCTGGAGTTACCTGTAAGTGCTGTGACAGTTAGAAGACGCCTATGTGAAGCTAATTTATTTGCAAGAATTCCCCGCAAAGCCCCTCTGTTAAATAAAAGACATGTGCAGAAGAGGTTACAATTTGCCAAAGAACACATCAACTGGCCTAAAGAGAAATGGAGGCATATTTTGTGGACTGATGAGAGTAAAATTGTTCTTTTTGGGTCCAAGCAGACAGTTTGTGAGACGACCCCCAAACTCTGAATTAAAGCCACAGTTCACAGTGAAGACAGTGAAGCATGGTGGTGAAAGCATCATGATATGGGCATGTTTCTCCTACTATGGTGTTGGGCCTATATATCGCATACCAGGTATCATGGATCAGTTTGGATATGTCAACATACTTGAAGAGGTCATGTTGCCTTATGCTGAAGAGGACATGCCCTTGAAATGGGTGTTTCAACAAGACAATGACCCCAAGCACACTAGTAAACCAGCAAAATCTTGGTTCCAAACCAACAAAATTAATGCCTCGCAGATGTGAAGAAATCATTAAAAACTGTGGTTATACAACTAAATACTAGTTTAGTGATTCACAGGATTGCTAAAAAAGCAGTTTGAACATAATAGTTTTGAGTTTGTAGCGTCAACAGCAGATCCTACTATTATTGTGAACACCCCCTTTTCTACTTTTTTTTTTACTAATAGCCCAATTTCATAGCCTTAAGAGTGTGCATATCATGAATGCTTGGTCTTGTTGGATTTGTGAGAATCTATTGAGTCTACTGGTACCTTGTTTCCCATGTAACAATAAGAAATATACTCAAAACCTGGATTAATCTTTTTAGTCACATAGCACTACTATTATTCTGAACACTACTGTACAGTGTTGTACTCCATCCAGGATAGAATCTGAGATCAGGTCTGCTGCACAGTAGTTTGGAGGGTTAAATTTACACTGCACCTAGTCCAAACTGTATACTAGCATTCCAGATTGTAATTCAACTCTGTCATACTGTTAAATAAACTCTATCAAATGTAGTAGAGTTTATTAAACACCATTCGGAATGGGATCATACAGTATGTCCTTACTTGGGGTGTAATATAACATCAAGATTGCCACACAGTAATTTTGCAGAGTTAAATTTACTCTGCAGTAAGGGCATACTGTATGCTCCCATTCTGAAATGCATTGCTGTAAGTCAATTTTACCAAAGTGTTAAATTAAAAGTCACAGTGTTAAATCACATGCATCACCATCAATGGAGTTGTTTTGACAATACGATAGAGCTGATTTAACTGATAAAAATTTAACACTATGGTAGAGTTGACTTAACACAATTTGGAATGTGGGCAATCAAGTTTGATACAATGATAATTTAACACTATGGTACAGTTGAGTTAACACAAATTGGAATGTGGGCATGCAGAATGTGCTGACTCTGGGTGTAATTTAACATCAACATTGACACACACTAATTATGCAGAGTTAAATTTACTCTGCAGTAAGCACATACTGTTAGGTTCCATTCCATATTGCGTTGCCGTAAATCAGCTCTACCATAGGGTTAAATCAAGTTGATCACCTCACGTATGCTGCATCTGGAAAGTATTCACAGCGCTTCACTTTTTCCACATTTTGTTATGTTATAGCCTTATTCCAAAATGGATGAAATTCATTTTTTTTCCTAAAAATTCTACACACAACACCTCATAATGACAATGTTTGAAATTTTTGGAAATTTATTAAAAAATAAAAAGTAAGAAACCATGGGTACATAAGTATTCACAGCCTTTGCCATGGAGCCAAAAACTGAGCTCAGGTTCATCCTTTTTTCACTGATCATCCTTGAGATGTTTCTACATCTTAACTGGAGTCCGCCTGGGGTAAATTCAGTTGATTGGACATAATTTGGAAAGGCACACACCTGTCTACATATAAGGTCCCACAATTGACATTACATGTGAGAGCACAAACCAAGTATGAAGTCAGAGGAACTGACTGTAGACCTCCAAGACAGGATTGTCTCGAGGCACAAATCTATGGAAGGGTAAAGAAACATTTCTGCTGCTTTGAAGGTCCCAATGAGCACAGTGGTCTCCATCATCCTTGAATAGGTGCACTAAGCTTGTGGCATCATATTCAAGAAGACTTGAGGCTGTAATTGGTGCCAAAGTTGCATCAACAATGTATTGAGCAAAGGGTGTGAACACACTTATGTGCATATGATTTCTTAGTTTTTTATTTGTGAGAAATTTGCAAAAATTTCCAAAATACTTTTTCATGTTGTCATTATGGAGTGTTGTGAGTAGAACTTTGAGGGGGGAAATTAATTTAATCCATTTTGGAATAAAATGGCTGTAAACATAACAAAATATGAAAAAAGTGAAGCACTGTGAACACTTTCTGGACGCGCTGTACAGGGGCGTCGGACTGGGGTGGTAAAGGGTACTATGTACCCAGGGCCCAGAGCGGGGGGGGGGGGGGGGGGGGGGGTGCACAAAAAACTGGCATTAAATACATTTTTGTGTTGCATGTTATTAATGTCTATACAATTCATGTTGTAAAAGAATGTAATTAGAATGAATGTATAAATGTTGCAAAACATAATTTTGCTCTAACAATAATATTGAAAGATCTCTGAGGACCCTTCCCAACCCTGCACAGTTGTACAATGGTTTAGTCCAGGCCCGCACGCTGCCACACACACACACACACACACACACACACACACACACACACACACACACACACACACACACACACACACACACACACACACACACACACACACACACACACACACATCCCAGAAAGAGGAGGTGTTTAGTAGTGCTGAAACAACTAATTGATTTAATTGATTATTAAAATAGTTGTCAACTAATTTAGTCATCAGTTAGTTGTTAAATAACTTTGTTTTACCGCGAATGTTTAGTTTCTTCCATATAAATCAACCATTTCTGCAGAGCGGCTTTGCTTTGAACCTTGAACCAATCGAAGCAGTGATTCGCAGATCTAAGCAGTGCTTCAAACTGGTGCTTTGTTGATTCAGTGTTTTATTCGCTTAATCTTAATTTTTCCCCACTAAAACCCCAAAGAGCATATGTCTGTGAGTAATATTTACCTTTTTATGTTAATCTGACCTGTTATGGTCTTCTGAAACAGTTGATAGATGTATTTTATAACTTAAAAACGGGACAGATGCTAACGCATTAGCATGTCTATGGCGTTTTCTATTTTAAAGTTAGCATTAAGCTGTTGCAGCTGTCAGCACATTTGTTTTCTGTATAATAATTCATGGCTCAGCGTTTGTTGTTGTAAAAGAGTCAAATGTATTACAAATTGTAATATTTTATTCATTTGTTTTTATTTATATATCAATAATAATAATACTAATAATAGAAACAACAATAATAGTAATAATAACTAATAATGCCACAATACAGTTTTAGAGAAATGGACAAAAAGAATCTGATAAAAGAAAACAGAAAAGCTTAAACCAACTAACAATGAACATAAATAAATATAGAAACTAGAAGCACTCGGAGAGCGCAAACCTCCGCCAAGGCCATGGGGTCACTGACGCCATAACATCTACATGCCGTGGAATCATTGAACCTAAAAAATTCTAACAATGATGTTTGCTCAGTAGTAAAAAAGTTTCATCTGCTGTAACTGGATAGCATGTATCCTTAGCGCTTGGCATCACAGTTTATTGCAACTTGCACCTTTCTCAGAAGCTACTGTCATCTGAGCACTGATATTGATACTGCATGTGCTTATAGACAAAAACAAATAAGACACACAATTCAATTTATTATTCAACTAAACTGCAAATATATGAATTTTTTAACATTTATGAAACACTTCTCTAAACAAGGCCATAGGGTCACTGACCCTAAAGAGATTCCCTCCTTGGCACAGTGATCTATTTCTTCTGTCTCTTTCTCTAAAATTGTATATAATAATCATTAGATTATTAATATATAAACAAAATTAAATGTAAGTAATATTACAATTTGAAAACAAATGCACCCGAACGTGATAACAGCTGCAAGTGCTTAATGCTAACTTTTAACATTGAAAATGCCATAGACATGCTAATGCGTTAGCATCGGTATCCAGATAGTGAACCGGATCACCACTAAAATTTAATTACTTGTTCCTCTTGTCATTTCCAACCACTCCACAAAATTTCATCAAAATCCGTTCAAAACTTTTTGAGTTATCCTGCTGACAAACAGACAGACAAACAAACAAACACGACCGAAAACATAACCTCCTTGGCAGAGGTAATAACTGTTTCCTGTGAACACCTACTGACTCTTAAACCTCCACTTCATCCCTGTTTTATTAAGTTTAATGACAATTTGTTTTGGTCAAACCACATCTAAGCTGTTTTTACACAAGAAAAAAATAAAATGCAGTAAACTGCACATTTGTGTCTTTCTTCATGAAAATATGTTTTTAATGATCACATATTACACTTTAGTCAGGCCTTTAAAATAATTTCGTGGACTCTTGCTGTAATACGTTGTCAGTGGTTGAGATAGTTGCTGTAGGCATCTAAAAATACTCATAATCGGGTGAAACCTGATAGAAATCTGTTTGTGGTGTGTCGGTGATGTATGTATGTGCAAAATAAAACAAAACACAGGTATGTTTTTGATGAGAATATAACATAACTTTGTTACAAGGTCAAACGTTGATGTTGCCTGTTAAAGGCCTTTTAATAATAACTCACTTAAAGAAATAATGGCAAAACTCACATGTAAGTAAAAAAAACCCATATTAATCAAAAAAATAATCGACCGATGAACTGATTAGTAAAATAATTGTTAGTTGCAGCCCTAGTGTTTAGGCCGAAATAAAATTTCTTTTTTCTAGAAAATGTGCAATTTTGGTCCCCCAATTTGGTCCCCCAGACCCCCCCCCCCCCCCCCCCCAACTCAATATTGTCTCCAGGACTCTGGGCCGAGCAGGTTGGATCACAGCTGACCCTTCTCACCCTGCACACGGTCTGTTTAAACCACTCCCCTCGGGCAGGGGGCTACGGTCCATCCGGACCAGAACCTCCCGCCATAAGAACAGTTTCTTCCCCTCTGCCGTTAGACTCATGAACACCTCATAACTCAGTCACCTTAACCTTAACTCTGTCACTTTATCATTTTATCACGGGTCACTTTAGACAGTGTACTTTGGTTTTTAATTGCACTCCTCCCACTGCACTATTTTTCCGTTTCTCTGTTTTTCTGTTGCACACAGCCTTTCATATTTCATATTTCTTTTTTTTTAATCTTATATTTTATCTTATTTTGACACATATATTTTATCCTAGCATTTTATCTCTTCTTAATGTTGCACCATTGTACCGAAGCAAATTCCTAGTCTGTGAATCCTGTTCACTGGCAAAGGCAATAAACTTCTTCTGATTCTGATTCTGATTCTAAGTGATAACTCTAGACCTTTTATCTGCTGACTTGTTAATAAATTAACGAGGGAATAACACTCAGCTGGACGAAAAACAGCTCAGCGACCAAACGTCCAATTACTTTTGGTCCCGTATTAATAGGGAAGCCCACACATAAATTGCTCACCCAATAATTACCCTAAAAGTCTGTTTGAGAGTCTGACCTACAAGCTCCTTCTTGGTATTCGATTTGTCGTGGAACGTGGCGCTATAACCATGAGGTCACAAGTTTAATCCCCAGCAGGGAATATGTGCATAAGCAGTCTAGTTTTGCGTCCTTGAGCCGACACTCGACTCGTACGCCGATTATAAATTTCTGTGGAGAAAAGAGCATCAGATCCAGTAACGGTGTGGATTGTGAATTCCATGAGGAACACCAGTAAAGCTGAAGTAGCTCTTTCTCTCTTCCTCAAGGACAAATTCTAACACATTAAGCGACGTACACAGAAAAGAACAGGTTGAATTTAAAATTCAAGTGTTCAGGTCGTTTTAGTCATGAGATATTCCTTCAGGTATGCAAATATCCAAGCATGTGGAATCACCCAACCGAAACGATATGATCAACTTCAAAGCCAAGTTATGGTTCTACAAAAGCCACAGGTCCAAATTAAGAATTTATAGCAAACGGGGAACTTTAATGACACCCAACTGGGGAGGATCAGAAAAGAGTTGGACACAGTCTCAAATTGAAATTACTAAAGTTTTGGGTAACTCCACATACCATGGCAGGTGTAAAATCTTTCTACAATTGCACATTTTGTGGTGAAGATACTAAATTTTGCACAGACATTGTCTGATATACAGTGCATCCAGAATGTATTCACAGCGCTTCATTTTTTTTCCACATTTTGTTACAGCCTTGTTCCAAAAAAGAGTAAATTAATTTTTTTTCACTCAAAATTCCACTTACAACACCCCATAATGACAACATGAACAACCTGTACATAAGTATTCACACCCTTTGATCAATACTTTGTTGCTGTACCTTTGGCACCAATTACAGCCTCAAGTCTTCTTGAATATGATGCCACAAGCTTGGCGCACCTATCTTTTGGCAGTTTTGCTCATTCCTCTTTGCAGCACCTCACAAGCTCCATCAGGTTGGATGGGGAGCGTCGGTGAACAGACATTTTCAGATCTCTCCAGAAATGCTCAATCAGATTCAGGTCTGGACCACTCAAGGACTTTCACAGAGTTGTCCTGAAGCCACTCATTTGATAGCTTTGCTGATATCTCATCTTCGTACATTCCAGTTTTCACCAAATTAAATATTGGTTTCATGGAAAGTATGTAAAAACATTTGTTATTTGTTTTATATAATGGCTAAAATAAATCCTTGTCATTTGATACTTTTAAATTTATAAACAACAGAAAAGGGACTTACATTTTGATGTGCTTCACTGGTCCTTTGACGTCAACAGTCCAACACAAACTTTAAATAGGAGTCCTAAATTGTTCTCAGTCAACTGGAAAAACAGTTAGACAGTTCAAAAATAATTCTGACGATGTAGTCCATGATGCCGTGCACTGACTTTGTGTATTTCCAAAAAAAAAGAAAAGAAAAAGACTTCAATCCAGTGAAAAATCACATCAGAAATTAGTCCAACTCTTCATCCTAACTTCATCCTCTTCATCCTAACAGCTCCAGATGGTTTACAGCGTAATGGATTTGTTGTTGGTTTGTGTGTGTGTGAGAAGAATTAGCATCATCAATTAGCTCCTTCAGATCGTCGTCCCTCAACAAAACAAACTCTGCCATGTTTAGCTAAACGCTGTCCCCACTAGTGGGCGGTGGTTGCAGCATGCAATAGTACAAAATGTATGGAACCAAATTTCCACGGTAAATGGAACCAAACTGCAACAAATGCAACACAAATGGGATGAATAATCCATATCGCATGACATACAAAGCACCAATCAAATGACAAGGATCCACTCAGCCGTTAGATAACATGCCAAACTTGCATTTTCCCAGAAGGACAATAGTAAGTCTCTTTGGTTTTCCTCCCTTTGTCTCACTTGGGTCACCACAGCGATCTGAGGTGAATCTGCATGTTGATTTGGCCCAAGTTTTACACTGAATGCCCTTCCTGATGCAAAATAGCAAAATCCAAGATGGTCACCATGCAGTTCTGGAATATCTTCAGAATGCTGGTTTTATTATTATATGTCAAACAGACACAAATTAATTATATACATGCTGAATCCATTCCAAACACAATTACATAGATAAAAAAATAAGCGAATAGCGTTTGACAATATATTTAATTTTTTTAAATGATATTTTCCGGAGTATAAATCGTGGGCTTTTTTTTTTTTTTTTACTAGTTAGGGGACTCTGTGAGTTATACTCTGGTGTGAAATATATTCTGAAATATCACACATTTGTTGTTAATAATAATAATAACAATAATAATATTTATAATGACTATTTACGTTGGACTTTCCCAGGTGTCAAAGCATGAAACTACATAAACTCTAATAATTAAAGAATAATTGCCAGTATAAAAAGTACACTACAAAAATACACAAATCCCAAGTTAAAGATCTTATAATACAGAAAAATGGTGCAACTTATATTTCTGTGTGATTTACATATGGGGTTTTCCAGTTCAAGAAGCAGTTTTTATAAGTGTGACTTCTACTCCAGAAAATATGGTATTATCAAACAATGTGTGCACAAAATTTGGTGATTTCACCATAAAATGCACAATTATTTGATATTTTAACATTTGTCATGTGTCATTATGTTCCTCAAACCCACTCGCCACTTCCTGTATGTGACGCCACAGATTGTATTTCACTCTGAAGCCATTCATCTTTTCAAGAAGCTCCTTAACTTGGACTTGGAAACTTGGAAAGACACTTCATTGTATTTCATCACAGAAATGCTATGTCCGAAACAGATATTCCATGTGTAATGAGAAGTGATCCAAATGATTTCTCCACTAATCACAAAATGACAGATTTGTTGATTAAATCTAAAATAATCCATAGATTAATCACTTGAACAACCAAACAAACAATTAGTTGCACCCTTACTTATGACAATAATTTCAACCATTTCTTCAGCCTTCTCCCTGGATTGTGTTTCAGGAGCCGGTCTCCAGTTTCAGAGTAGAGCCGCTTCACATCCCACAACATTCTGCAGGGAGTACAGCTGAAACTATTAATTCATCTTTGATCACAAACGGTTTTGATAAATTACAATATTTTAGAATGACATATCCAGAAAAAAAGGCATTTAACCACATAGAAATCCTAAAATCTAAGGATATATTCTCTTCCTTATTTATTTTTTGTACATTAACTGGCTTGACAGATTTTGAACAGTTGCAAAATGGATTAAACATATTTTCAAAGCACTTAAAATGGCTGAAAATACTTTTAAATGGATTATAAAACAACTCAGAGCTAATGCAAAATGGCTTAAACTGGATAGATTAAATATTTTTAAAAAAAATGCTTAAACAGATTATAACCAAAATGCAAAATGCTTTAAATTGGACACATTTAAATAATCTGTTTTTCTACTGGGCATACATGATTTGGTTCAGATTATAAAACCATTCTAAAAATTTGTTTTAAAATTTGTATTAAACTATTGTAGACTGACTCTAACATAAAAGTAGTTTTAATAGGTTTTATAATGTTCAATACCAAGACATTGGTTAGGGTACTTCTTTTTATTTATTTATTTATTTTAAAGATGTTTGGGCTTAAAGATAAAAGATGTTACTAAAAAAACTGGATTTGAAAATTGGTTTTGAGTGGTTGTCAAGTTTAATCTTTAACTGCAGCTGTAAAGTCAGTCAGTTGTTAGTTTGTAAAGTGTATTTGTTCCAAGAAATCTGAGTGTTTCCAACACTTAGAAAGTCCTCCGAGCTCCAAAACGTAACCATATAATTAGCCGGTTAACATTTCACACATACAAGCACAGTGACACAAGTAGACTCACCGACAGCTACAAGGACCCACGCTAGCAGGATCTGGACCTTAGGAAGGCTCATATTTCCTTAAAAAAAGCTTTTAACTACAAATACAACATCCATTTAATACTGTGTTAGCGAGTTAGCGGCTGACAAGCTAACAGATTAGCTGTCTTTACACAGACTACGTGTGCTAAAGGCAGGGCTGGCACTGTGGATTTAAAGTGGTAAAGGGTTAGTGGACCAGCTGGTCAACAAGTGTCTGGTGTCTCATGTCAAACTGTCCACCTCCCTCACTCGACAACAGACAGCTGGGAGCGTCCGCGTGCATGGTGGACAGACACAAATCACCACTGTCATCATTTGTCACGCATGAATGGAATGTTCCCGCGACCCGGTCCCGGATAAGCGGTTGAAGATGAGTGAATGGCATGTTTGTGTTACGTGAACGAATCTAGCTCAGGGTCTGGTATCAAAGAGACAGAAAGACAGACAGACACAGAGTCGGGACAGTGAGACAGGTGCATAGGAAGACAGGAGCACAGCTGATGCCACTCACTGATGGAATGACCAGCATGTTCTCTCTCTCACACACACACACACACACACACACACACACACACACACACACACACACACACACACACACACACACACACACACACACACACACACACACGTGGGACTATTAATAATCAGATGTTAAAGGTAAAACCTCTTAAATTATTCTATTCTAAAGGCAGTTTTAAGCAGAAACAAGGTGATACACTTTGAAATGACTGATGCGCTAGCAGCTCGTGTAGCTGTGGCGCTCTGATCGCTTCCTCTGTCGTTTCTGATGAAATAATGCTAAATTTATTCACCGATATCAATACCGATATTTTTTTCATATTTAAGCTTCATAGATCCAAATGATCCAAAAGACCTAGGATAGAATTTCGCCAAACATTGTACATGACAACAAAATGCTTTATTATCACAATCAACATTTTTGTTTAAAAAAATATCAATCAACAGAACTTAAAATCTCTTGAGGTAGAGGACTGACTTAAGGAGAGCGCTGAGTGGGCGGGCCAGGCTGAGCCTACCTGCATGGTTGTTGGCTGGTGCTGCTGAGCTGCATGACGGCGCGACGACAAAAGACCAAAGGGGGAGGGTGTGCTGCTCCGTGTTGTGTGACACAGCGCAGCGCTGCTCTTACAGACAGAGAGTAGACTTTGATGAATCTGCGTGCACAGCAGTCAGTGCGTGTGGGAGAGGAAAAAGCTTGAGTATCGATCTTTTTACATGAGGATCGTTCAATATCAATACCAGCGTTGGTATCGATATTAGGATCGATCCGCCCACCTCTACTCAGAATGCACTGGCTGCACACCCCGTGTGACTGTTATTTTTAGGCATGCAATTATAAAATTTTATTACACTGCAAGACTAAATTATGTTATTGATAGAGTAATATATCAGCATTCAGCCTAATTCATACAGAATTTTTGCTCAACTACTGTTCTAGTAGACTTCTAAATACATCGCTAGTAAAAATGTATTTTTAACAAAATGTTTTGTTTGATTAACACATTAAAAAAAATCATGCTAAATAGCAAGTTTATAAACAGGATCCTCCCCAAACATTTCTGCTACTTTTCGTGGTGTAAGCATTGACCGTGTCATTTTGTGTGATGCCATTCGATCGCTCTCAAAGATTTTACCAAAGCTGTTGTTTTTTCTGTCCTTCTGTTTGAAAATCCTGCTGTCAGATGACTTCCTGCACAGCGGACCAATCTGCTCCACATGAACTGAGTCCTCAGGATTCAGCTTCAGAAGCCTCCAACTCCACAAATTGCTAAACTGAACCCAACCAACAGGAAGAACGACACGTGTTTATGCATATTTTCAAAATTAAAGCTTCAGTTGCTGTGATCCTGCTGCTTGATTCTATCCTGATCCATGGTCTAGTTATCAGTACAAATCTTGTCTAGGAGCATGCACTGGTGCACGTCCATCACAAGTTGTCTCAATTGTTGCTGTCTCTCTCTTTGTGGAGAAACAGTTCATCTAATGTTGCAGAGAAAGACCAAATGATCCCATATGAAGAAGATTATTTTTCAAAATCTGACTTACAGAAAGCACGTTTCACCAAATCCACATCCTGTGATGTGGACATGGTGTGATTTTTCTTTTAATTTTAATTGAGTCAGGTCTGTGGTGCTTCTCATCTGAGTCTCTATCAGTAATTGCTTGACTGATGCATCATCACTCCACCAGTTCCTAAGGATCTTTTGAAGAGACCAAGTACCAAGGACATTAAGTTGTGTGGTTATCACCCGTCTGACAACAATACAATGAGACAAGAAGGAGCAGGGCCTTCAGAACTTGGATTTTCATTCTTCTGTTACAGGTCTCTGGGTTTTTAAAGATTTAAGTCATACAACCCCAATTCCAATGAAGTTGGGACTTTGCGTAAAATGTAAATTAAAAACAGAATACAATGATTTGCAAATCCTCTTCAACCTATATTCAATTGAATACACCACAAACACAAGATATTTAATGTTCAAACTGATAAACTTTATTGTTTTTGTGTAAATATTTGCTCATTTTGAATCGGATGCCTGCAACACATTTCAAAAAAAGTTGGGACGGGGCATCAAAAGACTGGGAATGTTGATGAATGTTCAAAGAACACCTAATTGGAAACAGGTGAGAGTCATGATTGGGTATAAAAGGAGCATCTCCAAAAGGCTTAGCCATTCACAAGCAAAGATGGGGCGAGGATCTCCACTTTGTGAACAACTGTGTGAAAAATAGTCCAACAGTTTAAGAACAATGTTTCTCAATGTTCAATGTCAAGGAATTTAGGAATTTCATCATCTACAGTCCATAATATAATCAGAAGATTCAGAGAATCTGGAGAACTTTCTACACGTAAGCGGCAAGACCGAAAACCAACATTGAATGCCCGTGACCTTCGATCCCTCAGGCGGCACTGCATTAAAACCCAACTTCATTGTGCAAAGGATCTTATCACGTGGGCTCAGGAACACTTCAGAAAACCATTGTCAGTTAATACAGTTCATCGCTACATCTACAAGTGCAAGTTAAAATTCTACCATGCAAAGTGAAATCCATACATCAACAACATCCAGAAACGCCGCCGCCTTCTCTGGGCCCGAGCTCATTTGAAATGGACAGACACAAAATGGAAAAGTGTGCTGTGGTCTGATGAGTCCACGTTTCAAATTGTTTTTGGAAATCATGGACGTTGTGTCCTCTGGACAAAAGAGGAAAAAGACCATCCAGACTGTTACCAGCGCAAATTTCAAAAGCCAGCATCTGTGATGGTATGGGTGTGTGTTAGTGCCCATGGCATGGACAACTTACACATCTGTGATGGCACCATCAATGATGAAAGGTACATCCAGGTTTTGGAGCAACACATGCTGCCATCCAAGCAACGTCTTTTTCAGGGACGTCCCTGCTTATTTCAGCAAGACAATGCCAAGACACATTCTGCACATGTTACAACAGCGTGGCTTCATAGTAAAAGAGTGCAGGTACTAGACTGACCTGCCTGCAGTCCAGACCTGTTGCCCATTGAAAATGTGTGGCACATTATGAAGCACAAAATATGACAACGGAGACCCCGAACTGTTGAACAACTGAAGTCGTACATCAAGCAAGAATGGGAAAGAATTCCACCTACAAAGCTTCAACAATTAGTGTCCTCAGTTCCCAAACGCATACTGAGTGTTGTTAGAAGGAAAGGTGATGTAACACAGCGGTAAACATACCACTGTCCCAGCTTTTTTGAAATGTGTCGCAGGCATCCATTTCAAAATATAAACAATAAAGTTTATCAGTTTGAACATTAAATATCTTGTCTTTGTGATGTATTCAATTGAATATAGGCTGAAGGGGATTTGCAAATCATTGTCTTCTGTTTTTATTTACATTTTACACAATGTCTCAACTTCATTGGAATTGGGGTTGTAAAAAAAATTTCCTTGGCACCATGATACTTTTATTCTTTAGTTTTTTTCCTTTTGTTGCAGCATGTCTTCTTTGTGTCAGTCTGATCCCGTCAGATCTCAGAAGCTAAGCAGTGCAGCATCTGGTTAGTACTTGGATGGGAGACCTTGGAACACCAGCAGCTGTGTGTGTTTCTCCAGGTGAAACTGGAGTTCCGTCAGGAAGGGTATCCAGTGTAAAACTTGTGCCAAATACCAATGCGGATGTGGCTGTATCGCTGTAGTCACCCCGAACATTAACGGGAGCAGCCAAACTGATGACAACAACATTTTATTTCCTTTCTTCACACTGTCTGGGTACAATGTCAAATTTTGATCCATGAAGGAGAGAAATTCAAGCAATATGATGCCATGATCTACATTTGGTAGTGATGCCAGAGATCCCACAGCAGACAAACATGTTCCGAAATATATAACTAAACAGATGGGCTTGTGACCAGAGGATCCTTGGTTTTATTGCAGTCCTGTCATCAGTGTTTCTGTGTGAATGGATGAATGTGAGACATTATTGTAAAGAACTTTGAGGTGGACCTGTGCAACACCTATTGCTGGCTAAATGCCAGGTATTTACTTAAACATGTAAGTTGTGCTCTTGTGCAATTTTCAAGGTCAGAGATCAAAGGCGAAAGTCAGGAAAAATCTCTGAAAATTGGAAAAAATCCTTATCCTTTAACACTGAATGAATTTTCAAAAATTCATAACTGTCAAAAAAAAAAAAAGATCAAATTTCTTTCATATTTTGAGAGCGTTATGTAGGATGGTATCCTTTATCGACTGACAAAGTTTGATCTGGATTACAGATTTTGTGGCCATTTAACATTGAAAGTCCCATTTAATGTATTTTTTAATTAAATTTTAATTGAACCTTTATTTAATCAGGTTAGTCCCATTGAGATCGAAACTTCTTTTGCAAGGGACACCTGGACAATTATAGTTTCCAATTCACCTAACCTGCATGTCTTGAAATGTAGGAAGAAACTGGAGCACCCAGACGAAAACCACACAAACACGGGGAGAACATGCAAACTCCACACAGAAAGGCCACAGGTGGGAGTTGACCACCAAGGCCTCATGACCTTGTTGCTGTGAGGCAACAGTGCTAACCACTAATCCACCGTGCTGCCGTTTTGAATTATATCTCAATCAAACGTGCCCCAATCACTCTCATATTTGAAAGTGAGGTGCAGACTGACACTATCGCCTGACAAACGTTGATCCAGATTGTGGATTTTATGGACATTTGAATTTAATATTGAAAAGCCCATTTGATGTACATTGTACATTATATCTCAACCAAATATGCTTCAATCACTCTCATCTGTGACAGTGAAGTGCAAACTGGCACGCTCAATGAATAGATATTGATCTGGATCTGATCCGTATTGCAGATGTAGCAGATATTTGATTTTAACATTAAAAAGTCCTTTTGATATATATATTTTGTATTATATTTTACCTTTTGAAAAACCACTTCTCACAGGACTTTGACTTTGAAAATTTTTTCCAAGGTCAAAATTTGTGGAATTGGAAAGTTGGTGGAGGTTTACACTCTACGAGCACGGTGCTCTAATTAATGTAGTTGTCTCCTCCACCCTCCTCCTGCAGTTCCTGATGATGCTCAGTAATCAATTACTCTATTTGGCAGCAGGTGTGAACATGCCCCGTCCCTCACCCAATGCACCCTGGGATAGGCTGCAGGTTCCTGTCACCCTCAGGAGGATAAACTGCACAAACCGGATTCTGGAGGATGCTGACATTTTCAGGTGAGTTTTATTGCAGAATCCTGGATGTATTAGCTGTAGTCTCCACTGGATGGCAGTATAGGATTGAGAACTCTGCAACATGAACCTGCTCTGCGTGTGTGTGTGTGTGTGTGAGTGTGTGTGTGTGCGTGTGTGTGTGTGTGTTTTATCCTTCCATTTACACTCGAAGGTTTGTTTCTCTCTGTCTGTTGGCATATTTTACTTCACTGTTTCTGTCTGTGTTTTGTCACCCTGTCTCTCTTTGTGAGGTCACACAAACTGCCCCCCCCCCCCTTTACTCTTTAATGACAGGCAGAACAATTTATCCAGTTTCAACTAGTGTGTGTGTGTGTGTGTGTGTATTACTGTGTGAAAGTTTGTGAACCCTTTGAGCTTTTACATGTTTGAATTTTTTAGGACATCAAAAAGCCAAAGCAATATTCAAGCTTTTTACATACAAAAAAAAATTTTTCAGCCTGTTGCTCCTGCACTTGGGAAGGAGCAGTCTGTGGCTGAAGAGGCTCCTCTGGTTGCCGATGATGGTGTGAAAAGGGTGACTGACATCGTCCATAATGTCCAGCAGTTTGTCCAGTGTTCTCTGCCACCAACACCAGAGAGTCCAGCTTCATACCAACCACAGAGCCAGCCCACATGATCAGTTTGTCCAGCCTGGACGTGCCCTTCTTGGATTAGTGCACACAAGATTAAAAAAATGAACTAATTCTAGTAGTGCTTAGGACCAAAACATTAATTCCTATATCTGTATTCACATATCTCTCTGGGGATATCCTCAATAAACATCCTCTGTGACTTTTACCCATGTAACATCTGTCACTCAGTGTCACTATCAGTTCAGTGCACTCTGAAGTTACAAATGAAATCAGACTAATCAAATCATCCAAACAAATTATATCTTGTGCATATGCAGTAGCATTTCAAGTGCTCTATATTGCAAAATGTGTCCTTAGTAAAAATCGATATCACTCCAGAGTTCTGCATGGACTATAGATGGGACCAAGCTGGTGTGCGCCTCCAGTCATCATCCTTTGCTGCACGAGGAAGACTATGCAAACAAACACTGTAACTTGTGCAGATATTCTGAATAGACCTGATGTATTTATCACACGCATCACATATCACTGTACTGTTAACTCGGGCTGAGGAAGGTTTAACTCTCCTTCCTCACCCTCACGTTTGAACTCGGCCTCCTGGCACGCTTGCTTTCATTCTGCACATATGTTTCCCACGTGTGGCGCACATGTAAACATGTCATCAGCTATATCATTAATGCCGTGGGACGACACATCCTTATTGTGAGGAGGAATTCCACTGATATATTGACGACAACGCGATATGGCATATCCTTCACTGCGCTGACGAGAGAAATGATTATCACATTAAAATGTAAAGTTAATAAACGGAGACAAAGAACAAGAGAGGAAGAGAAGCCAGAAAAAGCCAGACAGATTTACAGAATAAAATCTATTTCTCAGATTTTTTTTTTAAAGGCCTTTGTTGTCAGACTGTGTCAGGAGAATTGAAAGTGTCCTTAGTAGACACAAAAAACCTCAATTTCATCCTGTCATGGTCACTGTGAAACGCAGCTTTGTGTAACAAATGATTGTGCATCATGTCAGTGCTGCACAAAGAGGATAGTTGTAGCTAAAAATAGGAAACTCAACTCTTTATTAATGTTGAATGTTAAAAATAAAGTACAACAGAGCATGCAGTTTTATTTAAGTCATCACACAGAGAGGAACAAATGCATCTGGGCTCTTTTTCTATCTCTGAGAGAAGAAGACATCTGTGACACGCCAAGCGATCTCAGACAGGCTTTGCTAAAATAATAATAATAATACATTTTATTTGTAACGCACTTTACATTCCATGGAATCTCAAAGTGCTACTGAGCAGAGACTAAAAACAAACAATATACAGGGTCAAGAACAATAAAATATATTCATAAAACATAACCACACAGATAAAATCATAACATTTTAAACATTTTAACATTTTTATATTTTAAAAGGCCCTTTTAAATAAAAATGTCTTGAGGCCTTTTTTAAATGCCCCCACACTCTGTGGGGCCCTCAGGGTCTCTGGAAGGGCATTCCAGAGCTGTGGGGCGACTGCCTGGAAGGCCCTGTCTCCCATGGTGGAGAGCTTGGATCTGGGCTGGTGCAAGCAGTAGGTGGACGTGGTGGAGCGGAGGGTTCTTGGGGCGGTGTGTGGCGTGAGGAGTTCACTAAGGTAGGCAGGGGCAGTTCCATGTATGCACTGGTGTGTAAGGAGACAGAGTTTGTACTGAATTTTTTGTTGAATGGGCATCCAATGAAGAGATCTGAGGACTGGAGTGATGTGGTCATATTTGCGCCTCCTCATCAGGACCTGAGCAGCACAGTTCTGAATGTGCTGCAGCACATTCAGAACTGAAGGCACTTCAGCAGTGTGTATTCACGCTGTCAGGGGTGATTTGTGCACAGCTGAGGATGAAAACAGCAGCAGAGGAAGACGCGTCATCATGATGGAGAGGATTGTTCTTTCCCCAAAAGATTGCTGGACTGATACCAGGCTACTCCTGCCTCAGTGCCAAAGTATGCTTGAGCAAGACGCTGAACCCGAAGCAGCTATTCCACGGAACATTCAACAGTCAAATGCACAGATGTAAAGAGCATTGCTAACTAAACTTCAGACCCTCTGCAGCTCTCTATTTATCTCAGGACTTTGCCTCAAGAAATGATGGATCCACATGCCTGAATTTGCCTCACATACCAAACCTCATGTCCTTGCTTTTGAATGGCTTGTGGATACTTGCGTCATTCCCAAAATACATGAAAGTATCCATCTTGGTGCCAAAACTGTAATCAGTCTGGACTGGATTGGAACTGGCACGGTTCAATGAAAGACAAACTGCCCATTTTCCACCAGGTTTTGATGCCTGGTTGTTGTAGCATCCCATCAACCACACATGTCCTTCAATCCATCTGGAAGATCCCATGATGTTTTTGTATTTGTGTGTGTCCAGCAAAATCACATAGACTGGTTAAAAAAAAACAAATTTGCCTGAGTCCAACACCCTCTGAGAACATGCTTGACTTTCTACCCAGGATATGGGTACAGGCCTTACTGCAGTCCTATGAGGACCAGACAGTCCATATCAAGGAAGTCCTCCTCCTCCTGGCATCTGTCCGTCTGCAGGAGACGATGGTGTAGCATCCAGTTTTTTTTTTTGTTTTGCTTTTTTGTTTTTTATACACCTTTTCAATTCAATTTCAATTTATTTCATTTATATAGTGCCAAATCACAACAAAGCTGCCTCAAGGCGCTTCACACAGTAAGGTTTAACCTTACAACACCTAGAGCAAACACACAGGTGACAGTGGTAAGTAAAAGCTCCCTCTGATGATTGGAGGAAGAAACCTCAATCAGACCAGACTCAAAGGGGTGACCCTCTGTGACAATCTCTGCTGCATTTGTTGCACGTGTACCATGATGCCTGCTGAGGCTGCCGCTGTCGCTCCTTCCTTCTAGCTCGTTGCTCAGCAAGGCCTCGGTTCCTCTCCTGCTCAGCCCTCTGTGCACCTGTTATGACGGTAAGGTGCCAGGCTGCACAGTCCTCTGCACACTGCTCCCACGTGTTGACATTGATGCTGCACATATTTTTGAAGGCATGAAGGCTCAGTTCCTTAAAATGTGCAAAATCAAGGAACTAAGCCTTGATATTCTTGTAAAGTCTTCCAGAGACAATTCGATAGAGACGCTCACTGGCCTTCTCCAACGGTACAAAACACACGGGGCCTGATTTAGTAAAAGTTTGCATACATAAAAATGTACGAAAACACAGCTGTACAGATCCAGGAGAAACAAACACACTACTCAGTATTCTAAGTGTTACTGCAAACATTACCAAATAATTTCACCATTATGTAATATATATGACTAATATTTTTCCTGGTTAGCTAAAAATAGGTCGGTAAAAACTTTTAAATATCAAATAACTGTCAAAAATAGGTCAAATGCAATATTGTTAGTCAGGTGTTTTACACTGAGCCAAGACTGGCATACTGTCTCCACCACATCATTTCTAATAATCAATCAAAGAAGACAAAACATGTTGCTTCCAAAATTCATGTTTCAGTGATTATTCCTTTAGCGTAGAGGCTAACTGTGACACCTTGAGTTTTGACTGTGCCACGAGGAAAGAGAAGAAAGAGAGGAAAAGAGATTTCATTTTTTTTTTGTTTCAGGGCATCTCCATGTCCTCCTTATTTTTTCGCTCTTTGAGTTCTCTGGTGTAGAGTCGTGGCTGAGGGAAGGGATTTGAAAACACAAATGACCCCTTTCAAAAAGCCCCCGGTGAGACACGTTTACTGAGCTTAAATCCCTGGGTGATAATACGTTCTACTATTTTAATTAGCCTGGATTCCAGGTTGAGACACTATATTTATTAGCAATAGGCCCTCATAAAATGTTTACACTGATGTGTTATTAATGTACCCATATGCTTGGTCCCTGATGGAAGAATTAATGACTGTCCTCAAGAATTAATAACAATTCTGTATTTATTGATTTAAATGTTTTATTGTTCAGAATTAACTACATTTGGTAGTTTCACATTGCAGTGTTGTTGGAATAAGTTTGCTGTCTTTGTGTTTCAGTCTTGTTTTGTGGCTTCTATACACTGTCTTGATATAATGGCCAAAGCAGATGGCCACCCCACTGAGACAAGTCTGCTTTACGTTTCTTCCTGTTGAAAGGTTGCTTTTGTTGCCATTGTTGCCAAAATGCTTGCTAATGAGGAGCATAATAACTCAACTCTTAACCTTATTCTCTCATGGAGAAGGTAGTATTTCAACTCTCGACCGTTTTCACTCACGAGGAAGGTAGTATCTCCATTCAAGCCGTTATTCACTCAGGACAAAGGTAGTATCTCGACTCTACATGTTATTCGCTCATAAGGAAGACAGTTTCTCAACTCTAGACCTTGTTTACTTACAAAGAGAGGACTATTTTTATCTCTAGACCTTATTCACTTATAAGGTAGTATCTCGACTTTAGCCTTTATTTACTCACAAGGAAGAGAGTATCTTTGACTCTAGACCTTATTTACTCATGGGGAAGATAGTATCTCATCTCTCAACCTTATTCACGCACAAGGAAGGTAGTATCTTGACTCTAGACCTTATTCACTCAGGGGATGGTAGCTCTCAACTGTAGCCCTTATTAATTCACAAGGAAGGTAGTATTTCGACTTTAGACCTTATTTACTCATACGGGAGGTAGTATCTCGACTCTAGACCTATTCTGTCATGGGGAAGGTAGTATCTCAACTGTAATCCTTATTCACGCACAAGAAAAAGAGTATCTCAACTCTAGACCTTATTCACTCATTAGGAAGGACGTTTCTTGACTCTAGACCTTATTTACTCATGAGGAAGGTAGTAGCTCAACTCTAGGCTTTATTTAATCACAAGACAAGGAGTAGTATCTTGACCTATTTGCTCATGAAGAAGGTACTATCTCAACTCTAGACTTTATTCTCTCAAGGAAAGGAATGTCTTGACTCAAGACCTTATTTGCTCATGAGGAATTTAGTATCTCAACTGTCGCCCTTATTCACTCACGAGGAAGGGAGTTTCTGGACTCTAGACCTTTTTCACTCACGAGGAAGGTAATATCTCGACTATAGAACTTATTCACTCATGGGGAAGGCAGTATCTTGGGTCTAGAACTTATTTATTCACAAGGAAAGTAGTATCAACACGAGACCTTACTCACTCATGGGGAAGGTAGCAGCTGGACTGTAGACCCTATTCACTCAAAAAGAAGGGAGTTTCTTAACTCTAGACTTTATTCACTCCCAGGAAATTTCTTGATTCTAGACCTTGGGACCCCCACTGAGCTGCTCAAATCACAGATTTTACTCTATAAGTTGTGACTTATAGAGTAGAGTATTTGTGTCTGATTAACTTCACAGTCAAAACAACAGCTGTGGCAGGTCCCACAGGGAGCCACCAAGGTTCAAGGTGAGTGCAGGTCTACTCTTTCCCACACACAATAAGTAATCCAAAAAGAAATGCACAATCAAGCAAAAACTCCACATCAGGGGTGAGTGCCTGCCCTACGTTTAAAAGGCGTTATGACCTCTCTCCACTGTTGAGAACTCATCATCGGGATCTGAGCTAAGTACCTCTAACAGCATTGAGATTCTCTTTGTTGCTCACACAGCAGCAGAACTGTTGGGGCAGCGTTTTATACAAGTGCGATTGTGATTACGTGTATTGAACATGGGAGGGGAAATCAATTTCTACCTCCTCGATGAAAAGACAATACATGGAAATAGCTGACGTTTAGCTGCAGACATCATACTGTTGGATAATCTGGTTAAAAAAAGTGCTCTTGTGTCTATAACTTCAGAGGGTTGAAATACATATTGTCTCCCTGATTGTCGGATATTGACAGTATTATTGATCAGTTACAGTGGAGATTGGCAATGAAAATTTTAACCGTGGAGGCTAACAAAATAGATGGGGCTGGAAACTTGATATCAGGTCATGTCTGAGAACATGCACTAGTGCCACACATGTTACCATGTCCACCACATCACAGAACCAACTCAGGTCCTGGACAGCAACCACCCAGGAAGACAACTGGTCCATCCCCACTTTTCAAAGGTGACTATCTCTTTGTCAGAGCCAGATGATACGTGGGCAGCCCCGAAAAGTCATAGTGATTGTTCCCTCACAATGTAAACGGTCCTCCTTATCTGGAACAACCTTTCATTTGATACAAAGTCATTGTAGTGGATCAGTCATTCCTAACCATCCTCTAAAGAGTCTTGGTACTGGAATCCAAGGATCCTCCATAGAGACCTAGTACAATGACATCCAGTCACTGAAAGCCTGGATCTCAGTCTTGATCCAAGACAATCATGCGATTAGTCCATGAGCCAGTAGACAATTTTGACCTTATCAGTACCACTTAAGGGGACTAAACAACACTCACAATACAGCCTCAGTGTGCCACAGCCTACACAAAGATGTACCCACGCCCTAACCCTATTCCATTAATAAATGGAATAGTTTTGACCATGTGGAATATTTGGTCTCCAAAGTAATGGTCAAACAAGGTAAACATCCAATAGATTTGATGATATATGACATATGTTACCCTATAACATACTAACGAAACATAACAGATGGTGCTATTCCTTTTTTAAACCCTATTAACTCAACCAATAATTTTCATCACTTTTTACCAAAATTGGAGCACCTTTAACTTTTGACCCCTGTATGAACTGAAACTGACCTTTGTCACCCTTTTTGCTGTTTTTACCTCATAACTCCATAACATTCAGCCATAGATAGTCCAAACAAAACTTTTTTGGAACCTTTATGATCAGACAAATACTGTGGTATACTTTTCAAAGTGATTTTGACCCTTGTGTAATTATTCATTGGCCCCTATCTGGCTACAGCTACCACCCTGCAGTAGTCAACATACAGTTTTGTGTAGGTAAAGGCTGGATTGTAAGTGTTGTTTTGGACCCTTAAGTGGTACCAAAAACCGGCTTGGTCCATGGACTATATATGGTGCTATAATGACAATATGATGGTTTTTCTACCATCGCCATGCGAATGCTGCATCAATACTATTGACATTTTGGAAGGAAAAATTCCACCGTTTTTTGCTTTCCTCCTGCTTCATCTGAAGATGGTTTACTTCTGGTTTGTAGATGCATTACTGCCACCTACAGGTCAAAGTACAGGAAGAGCCATGCTGTGTGAAAGAAACATCAACCTGTAAATGAATTATTCAGCAGCAATAATGCTGACTGTTATAATACAGCCTATCTAATATGGATCTGTCTGATCCTCGATCTGCTTCATAAAGTCGCTATTGTTGCAGATAGACAGACGTTTACAACGGGACCTTCTGTCTACGCCGTAAACATAAATATAGAGATACAAGTCCGTTTGTTACCATTGACACATCATAATCGTAACATCGTGTGCTACATCTTCATCATGCACCGGCCGCGTCGGTCCTCTCACCTGTCAGTGTTTCTCTCATTTCCGCTATAATATTTATATCATTTTCATCCGCGCGGGGATGTTCACTTTATTTCCTGTCACAGTTATTGCTTCATCTCAATGATTTTACGATGCTTTTCTGCAGGCGGTTTTAGGTCATTCGTTTCCTGTTACCATGTTCACTGCCACCTTTGGTGGTCTAAGTTTTACATTTCTTTTGTTTCGATGAGCATTCAAATGATCTGTGAAAATAAAAATGAACTGTTTAGAAAGCAGTCAAATTCAAAGGTATAATTACACCAAACCCATCGTGTTTCCTTTTTAATATTATTTTATTATCCATGAAGTGAAAACATTAAAACCAGGAATGTCCCGATCAGGTCTGTTTGCCCCAGGTCCAAGGTCCAGATCCATGTCATTTAATACTGAGCAGCTGCCTATACAGAGTCATGATTTTTTATATATAATATATGAAGAGTTCAGATGCAAAACCCAGTAAGTACCTTTTTTTTTTTTAAATGGAGAAAGATGCACTTGAAAATGAAGACTTAAAGGAAACCATGTGCAGAAATGCACAGACTTTCATCAATAAAATGAAAACAGTTTGTTCAAATAATTTCATATTTTGCACACTGATGGTCCCCTTGACAGCCAAGTACATGTTGGCCTGAACTAAAAATTTATGGTTTTGGAGATGCTGGGTTTTGTATCTGAATTCTTCATATATATATATATATATATATATATATATATATATATATATATATATATATATATATATATATATATATACAAGGTCAATTAGAAAAGTATCTGACATTATTTTTTTCAAAAGCTATATGGATTTCAATCACGTGTGATTGCGTCAGACAAGCTTTAACCCTGGTGCGCATGCGTGAGTTTTTCCACGCCTGTCGGTTACGTCATTCGCCTGTGAGCAGGCTTTGAGTGAGGAGTGTTCCAGCCCCTCGGCGGATTTTCATTGTCAGGAAATGGCGGAATGATTTGGGCTTGTTTTCCATCAGAACTGTTAGAGACTGGCAGCTGGAAACCATTAGAAAAAATTATCTGGCTTTCAGGGAAAATGTTACGGGCTTGGTAGAGAATAAGGAGTGTTACTGTCGCTTTAAGGATGGCCCCCAGCGGCTGTGGGGCGCGCCGTTCTCCGAAGCCGCCATCGACAGGCTGAACGACCATTTCATTTCTAAACGGATGGCTGTCTGGATCTGTGACCATCGTGTGCCATTTCTCTGGTTATCACAAGAGCTGGACATCAACCATTTTACGGCAGATTTCACTTTTAACAAGAGATTTTGTCATGGAAAGCCGAGCGGAGGCTTCGCGCATCATGATGGATTCGCTACTGGAGCGAGACAAAACCACCTCCGTTTTGGTCTCACAGGACGGCTTTGAGATGGCGTTCAGACAGCTGTCGGTGGTTTTTCCATCGAGTGATTATCCGAGAAATTGTGGATGTGCCTGGACATGACAGAACATGTCCCGTGAGGCTTTATCACGGCATTGCTGTGCACCATGTGGCACCGCCGCAACGCGCGAAGCGCAAAGCCTCCGCTCCTCTTTCCATGACAAAAACTCCTGTAACAGTGGAATGTGCCGTTCATTTCCAAACTGGACGCTGTGTTTTATCCGGGACGTCGTTTGACTAGCACAGGAATTGTGAAAAGACGTGGACATCAGCACTTTTTTGGCACATTGAAACAGACGTGCGGAGGAATTCCGTCCTTAAAGCCGTCCTTAAAGCTGTAGTAACAGTCCTTATTCTCTGTGAAGCCCATAAAATTTTCACCGAAAGCCAGATAAATTTTTCTAATGGTTTCCAGCTGCCAGTCTCTAACAGTTTCTGAAAAAATTCTGATGGAAAAAAAGCCCAAATCATTCCGCCATTTCCTGACAATGAAAATCTGACGAGGGGCTGGACCACTCCTCACTCAAAGCCTGCTCACAGGCGAATGACGCAACTGACAGGCGTGGAAAAACTCACGCATGCGCACGAGGGTTCAAGCTTGTCTGACGCAATCACACGTGATTCAAATCCATATGGTTTTTGGAAAAAATAATAAGGTCGGATACTTTTCTAATAGACCTCGTATATATATATACAGTGACGAAATAATCTAAAAAAAAAAAAAAAAATCCGGAAATCACAATGTATGATTTTTTAATAATTTGCTTGTATGTTACTGCTGCAAATAAGTATTTGAACACCTGTGAAAATCAATGTTAATATTTGGTACAGTAGCCTTTGTTTGCAATTACAGAGGTCAAACGTTTCCTGTAGTTTTTCACCAGGTTTGCACACACTGCATCAGGGATTTTGGTCCACTCCTCCATCCAGATCTTCTCCAAATCTTTCAGGTATGGAGTTTCAATTCAATTCAATCAATTTTTTTATATAGCGCCAAATCACAACAAACAGTTGCCCCAAGGCGCTTTATATTGTAAGGCAAGGCCATACAATAATTATGTAAACCCCAACGGTCAAAACGACCCCCTGTGAGCAAGCACTTGGCTACAGTGGGAAGGAAAAACTCCCTTTTAACAGGAAGAAACCTCCAGCAGAACCAGGCTCAGGGAGGGGCAGTCTTCTGCTGGGACTGGTTGGGGCTGAGGGAGAGAACCAGGAAAAAGACATGCTGTGGAGGGGAGCAGAGATATTCAGCTCCCTCCAAAGATTTTCTATTGAGTTCAGGTTTGGAGACTGGCCAGGCCACTCCAGGACCTTGAAATGCTTCTTACGGAGCCCCTCCTTAGTTGCCCTGGCTGTGTGTTTGGGGTCATTGTCATGCTGGAAGACCCAGCCATGACCCATCTTCAATGCTCTTACTGAGGGAAGGAGGTTGTTTGCCAAAATCTCGCAATACATGACCCCATCCATCCTCCCTTCAATACGGTGCAGTCGTCCTGTCCCCTTTGCAGAAGAGCACCCCCAGAGTATGATGTTTCCACCCCCATGCTTCACGGTTGGGATGGTTTTCTTGGGGTTGTTCTCATCCTCTAAACATGGTAAGTGGAGTTGATTCCAAAAATCTCTATTCTGGTCTCATTTGACCACATGACCTTCTCCCATGCCTCCTGTGGATCATCCAGATGGTCACTGGTGAACTTCAAACAGGCCTGGACATGTGCTGGCTTGAGCAGGGGGACCTTGCTGCCCTGCAGGATTTTAAACCATGACAGCATCATGTGTTACTAATGTAATCTTTGTGACTGTGGTCCCAGCTCTCTTCAGGTCACTGACCAGGTCCTCCTGTGTAGTTCTGAGCTTTCTCAGAATCATCCTTACCCCACAAAGTGAGATCTTGCATGGAATCCCAGACCGAGGGAGATTGACAGTCATCTTGTGTTTCTTCCACTTTATAATAAATAATCATAACAGTTGTTGTCTTCTACCAAGCTGCTTGCCTGTTGTCCTGTAGTCCATCCCAGCCTTGTGCAGGTCTACAGTTTTGTCCCTGATGTCCTTAGACAGCTCTTTGGTCTTGCCTGTGGTGGACAGGTTGGAGTGTGATTGATTGAGTGTGTGAACAGGTGTCTTTTATACAGGTAACAAGTTCAAACAGGTGCAGTTAATACAGGTAAAGAGTGCAGAATAAGAGGGCTTCTTAAAGACAAATTAACAGGTCTGTGAGAGACAGAATTCTTGCTGGTTGGTAGGTGTTCAAATACTTATTTGCAGCAGTAACATACAAATAAATTATTAAAAAAATCATACATTGTGATTTCCGGAATTTTTTTAGATTATGTCTCTCACAGTGGACATGCCTCACTGTATATATATATATATATATATATATATATATATATATATATATATGTGTGTGTGTGTGTGTGTGTGTGTTTAATTAAGTAAATAGATTTTTTATATGAGCATTGTAGTAGTAAAATTAGGATATTTCTGCCTAATAGTGACTCAAAATGTTTTAGAAGTTGGTTTTTAGTACTTATTTTTTATTATTATTTGCATAACATGGCGGGGGGGGGGGGGGGGGGGGTCTGACCTAGAGTGCCTTGATTGGAGTGTGGCGTCAACTCAGAACACGGCGCCATTTTGTGTCTAACTGCGCTGAACTACTGAATGGACCTTTTATGTTTTCAACATTTTTTAAAAATCATTTAACCACATACAGCAACACACCCAGGTACATGTGCTATCAAAATAAATATAAAAATAGTTACGCTATCAAATTTCCAATTTATGATGATTGATTTAATTACTTTAAAGCCTGATTTATGCAGCTGCTGCTCTTTAACTCTGTGTCATGCAATGACGTGCGTAACTGTTTTAAAGTTCTCCGTCTCTGGATTATGATTTGTTCTGGACTAATCTTACCATCAACAAGCTTTTCTTTCTACAATCATCACCTCCAAATCAAATGTAAGCTGTACATTTTCCTCTTTTATCGACTTCGTGCTGTAAAAGTGATGCAGACTTTTCTGATCCATTTATCAGAGTGTGCGCTATCAATGTGCTTATAATATGATGGCAGATGAAGGATTAAAAGCAGAAAATTGTCAAATCACAGCCTTTTGTGTTTGATGTAACAGATGCACGTCAGGCTGCGGGTCCGAGTCTGAACACCGTTTGAAAAAACTAAACAGTCGGACTTTTAATCGCAGAAATGACTCCGGTCCCACTTTCCACAAATTGGTGTCAGAGCTGAATCTTAATTTGTACCTCTGCACGTGCAGACTGCTCGGAGTTTTTAATGGAAATACATTGAGATCGGACGGGACATTTTATCCAATGTGACGAAAAATCTGCTGTACAAAATCCATTATTATATTAGTTTATTACATGAAAAACAATACAAAAACTTTGGGACTTTTTTGTCCGGGGACTGTGAATATCTAGTTTATACGATGACAGTTTAGATGAGTTTTACTGTATATGGGACTGAACAATAAATTTACCTCTCAAACCTTTGATAATGTTCTCCGCTTCCATCCCAAATGGCTGACTTTATTTTCCCAAATCTTTCTTCTGTTCAGATCTCAATGGAATCTGTACATCTTGAAGCACTTGTTGTGTCTGTTTGTGCCTCCAAATGCACAGCAACCCAGCATTTTCAGCGAATAAGTAAATAAAATAGCTGGATTTACATGCAGACACATTAACAGCCAGCACTACTTTTGCACCAAGATGACACCACGAGTAACATGACCTTTTTTTTGACTTGTCATGTCGCCACTCTCTCTAATAAAGGCACTCTAGTCTGACCCCTTGCCCATCTCGCTATGCACCGGTACTGTGTCTATTAGCAGGAGGAAACCACACATGATGACAAGAAAATTTATGTAGAAAGCTCTAATTGATCAGAAACAGTCCTGTTGCATATTTGAAGCGAAGGAGAGTGAAATGTGTTTTTAAAAAGCACAACAGTGCAGCATCATAAGGCAGCACGGTCCGACTGAGCGCGGCTGTCGGCTCCGTGCTTACAAAACACAGCAAGGCTGATGCACATTGTTGATGATCTGTGTGAATAAAATAGACTTGTTGTACATTTAAAGTGAAGTAGAGCGTTAATGTGCTTTTAAAACGTGCATCCCGCCTCTTTATTGTGTTGCAGCAACAGCAGCAGTGACTGGCTGTTTACTTTGTCGACACCACGCATTTGAAACTTGGTGAAAGGAAGAGCGCGCTTATTTAGTGACACGGGTTTAATCTATCTGACACCAATCAATAAATAAAACAAAACAAAAACAACAATGAGAAAAAACACCTTAATTGAGCCTGATGGTGATCGAGACATACATTATTAAAACTGGATTATTATGGAGATGATCGGTTTTGTAATTGTTTGATATACTGAAAATCAATGTGACCTCCTCAGAACTGCCAGTATTTAGCTGTATAGCTTCAGTAAATACTCGGAAAGAGTACCCATGGACAGTGAAGACAGTTACAGCTATGGCAATCTGATATTTGACCCCAGTGACCTTGACCTTCACTCAAATGCTTAACCTCTGGCTGACCTTGCAATGGCAGTTGGAATCTATCAGAGCGTGAGCCACATTTGGTTTAAACTGGGTTGAAAAGCCTTGTGATCTTGTGGTCAACCTTCATTAACAAACCAACTTTGGTAGAAATTAGCAAATGACCTGGGAGGAGGAGGTCAACAAACAGGCAGATTTGACCTTCATCCATCCATTTTGTAGACCCGCTTACTCCAGCTGGGGGTCACGGGGGGGCCGGAACCTATTCCAGCAGTCATAGGGCCTGAGGTGGGGTACACCCAGGACAGGACACCAGTCTGTTGCAGGGCCAGATGTAGACAAACAAACACATTCACACCTGCACGCACACCTACGGAGAATTTAAACTATCCAATCCACCTAAACCTGGATGTCTTTGGATGTGGGAGGAAGCCGGAGCACCCCATGAGAACTCACACAAACACACACGTGGAAAGCATACAAACTCCACACAGAAAGATCACAGGTGGGAATCAAACCCATGACCTTCTTGCTGTGACGCAGCAGTGCTAACCACTAAGTCACCATGCTGCCCCCCTCCCCAATGACTATCCTTTGGGAAATTTGACCTCACTTGGGCAATTCCAGAACTCATCCACATGTGTGTCAAGTCTGGTGAACATCAGAGAAAAATTTGACCTTCAAGAGCAATTTTTGAGATTTGACTGTCATCAACAAATCAAGTTTGGTGGAAATCGACTGAAGGACCTGGGGGGAGTCGGGGAATAAACGGACAAAAACATGTTGCTGAAATTGTAGTTCGATAAAACAGCGACGGAACATTTCTGTCTGAGCAGAATAGCAGCGACAGCATCTGTGCCTTTGTGTCTCTAATAAAAGAAGACAGACGTGATGGATGAACCAAAAGTGTCAGACTGAGAGGATCTACACAGAGAGCTGATGTAAAAAAGCCTCTTGATGTTTGATGTGGATGTGTTGTGATGTTCCACATTGTAAAACGTCACCTCAAAACAACATCTCCCAGCGGCCGCACGCATCTGAACTCCTCCATCAGCCTGTTCATCTGTTCGTGTCTGTCTGGAAAGCGACATTTAAGTTGTCAGAAATTGCAGATATTTTATTTTCAGTAGATCAATAAGTCATCAAAAACAGCGCTGCTTGCTGCTGTGGATCAGTTGGTATTTTACTGATTGATAGCAAATAAAGATACAGATCAATATTCATATTATATCAAAGCTCGTTTTAGAGTCTGAAGCGCACATGAAAAGTGAAGCTTTGTTTTCTGCAAACTTCGCTACATATGGAGCTTTGAACGGTCTATAAGATGAAAAGGTCATTGCGATTATTGTTTGAGAAAACGTCACATGTTTTCATACCATTTGTTTGTTTGTTTACTTGTCGGCAGAATCTGCAGTGCACATCAGCAGATTTCAATAAAATTTGGTGGCAAGATCAAAGAAGACTCATTGAAATTTTAGTGAGGCTCTAGATCACAGACTGATAACAACACTGATCACTGCTTTTCAGTTAAAGATCAAAGTTCAGAATCAACATTCAGCAATCAAAACGTAAAATCAGTTCAAAGGACATAAATCAAGATCACAAATCATGATCATAGATCAAAAAAATCAAAATAAGTAGTCATTGATCAAGATCAAAGACTACTTATGCAGGATTAAACCTCCATAATCAGAACTCATTATCACAGATCAGAAGCAAATATAGTGATCTGGATCAAAGCTAGGAATGAATTATGAGTGTTTTGGATCAAAGGTCAACAATCAAGATCAAAATATCACAGATCACAATCTAATATAATCAGGATCATAGGTCAGCAGTAACATTAGAATCAAAGATGAGTGATTGGGATTAAAGTTCAGGATGAATTATGAGTGATCAGGATCAAAGGTCAGGATGAGTTGGGAGCAATCAGGATCAAAGGTCAGAAATCAGGATCAAAACTCTGTCACTGGTCAAAGGCATGTGATCAGGATCAAACCTCAGGATCAATTACCACTGTTCAGCATCAAATGTCATCAATCAGGATCAAACTCAGTATCACAGATCAGGATCAAAGATGAGTTAGAGGATCAAAGATCAGGATCAGTGATGAGTGATCAGGATCAAAGATCAGTGCAATTACTCCTATGCCCATCTGTCCAATAATCATGGTGTTTAATCAGCATCTTGATTTGCCACAGCAGCAAGGTGGATGGATTATTTTGGCATGATCATGGAATTTAACAAATTTGTGAACAGATTTTGAGAGTAATAAACTTTTTATGTGCAGAGATGAAATTTTAGATCTTTTACTTCAGTGTCTGAAAAATGGTAATGAAAATAAAATTGCTGCATTTAGATTTTTTGTGGAGTGTTTAAAGGACGTCTTTTTAAAGCTGGGTGAGGTCTGCCTCCGTCTCATCGTCTCCACCACTGATGGAGTTGGAAAAAAACAGTCTTGTTAAATAAAAACAATGCAGGCAGACGTGTGACAGACTGCTGATCAGCTCCTCCACAGAGCCAAAGCTCGAGAACATATGGCTGCAGAGGTGAATAAACTCTGTGCTTTTAACAGTTTTTTCCTTCCCTGTCTGGTGTTCAGAGCCAACTAAGTCTGTTCCAAATAAACCCTTCTGAAGTCTGCAGCAGTGCAGTTTGTTTCTCTGGCCGCTGGCCAACAAACCATCATCTTAGCGCCGGGCGACACCCGTGATGTTCGCCCACAGTCAGACTCGCGGCCAACGTGTGCAAACCGGAGGACATGTGCAGTCAGTTTGGCGAAACACGCTTCATCTTCTGTAAACGGCTGGAAGCTGTAGGGCTAAATACTGCATAACCTTGAGGAGTTTGGTGCCACTCTCATGTGCGTCTTCACCCCCGCAGTGAGAATAACTTAACTGATCCCCCCCCCGAGCACATTAGCTATTCGCGGGGGGTCACTTTGTTTGACCCAAGCCGTCAGACAAGCAACGTGTGGCGCCAAACCGGAGGAAAAAAACTCTTTGAGCAAACACAACAAATGGCAGAGATGAGTGGGTTTTACTTTTTATCCTACCGGAGCGAGAACAGACGGAATGAAACGCATGGGAGGGAGAGAAAGATGAGATGGACAGTGAAAGGAAAAAACAAACAAACAAACAAACAGTCATTTCTGTGGTGGTGGGGGTGGAGGACAAGATAAAGGTCAGAAAGTGAGGACAAGGTGGAGAAATGAAATGAATCAATCAGGAAATACACAAATGCTATGTGGAGAAAATGAGAGAAAAGAGAAGAGAGGAAATGGGAAAGACAGAAAACCAGAAACCACATGAAAGAGAACAAAGCAAACAGCAAACTCGTCCAGTCAGCCGGCTGTGATTTGCAGGACAACATAACTGCATCAGGCAGAGGTAATCAAGAGCACAGGCTTTATTCCCACAATGCTTCACTCTGTTCCCATGATGCTTCACCAAGACTCCTGCACAGTCACTCCTCCGTATATTAGCAACATTTACTGGGAACTTCAATAAAGTCGTCACAGTCGAAGCAAACCAACTTCAGGAACACTGACAAAGTAAATAAATAAATAATTGGGGAAGGGTTCATCACATCAAATTTGTGAACAAAACAGCAGAGTCAAGTCACTATGTGATGTCATAAAGTCCTGCACATAATTACTGTCAGCTCTGAATTTTAAATTCACAATTTAAAATACCTATGTTCAGAAATAAGTGCAAGCAAACCAGAATCAGAATGTTTAATAAAAGGTAGAAAATTACTGAACATCAACAAAAAATGCTTTTGTAAAGTAATTCAGACATAAAATGTGTGCATTAGCCCTGAGGAAGGTAATGGTCCAGTGGTTAAGTGTTGGGCTTGAGACCAGAGGATCCTCGGTTCAGAACGGAAAATTACTAGGGGCCCTTCAGCAAAGTCCTTAAGCCCCGAGTTGCTTCCGGTGTGGAGTTGAGCACCTTGTATGGCAGCACACACACAGGCATCATTGCAAAGCACTTTGGGGTTCTGAGTCAGACAGAAAAGTACTATTTGAAGTACAGTCCATTCATGTCTATACACACAAAGTCTGCACACCCTTGATCTTTTAAATGTTTGAATTTATTTACACCACTGCAATATATATATATATATATATATATATATATATATATATATATATATATATATATATATATATACGAGGTCTATTAGAAAAGTATACGACCTTATTATTTTTTCAAAAACCATATGGATTTGAATCACGTGTGATTACATCAGACATGCTTGAACCCTCGTGGGCATGCGAGAGTTTTTTCACGCCTATCGGTTCCGTCATTCGCCTGTGGGCAGTCTTTAGCTAAACTGCAGGATTGTCTTACAGACATAAAGACATGGATGACCTCTAATTTCCTGCTTTTAAACTCAGATAAAACTGAAGTTATTGTTCTTGGCCCCACAAATCTTAGAAACATGGTGTCTAACCAGATCCTTACTCTGGATGGCATTACCCTGACCTCTAGTAATACTGTGAGAAATCTTGGAGTCATTTTTGATCAGGATATGTCATTCAAAGCGCATATTAAACAAATATGTAGGACTGCTTTTTTGCATTTACGCAATATCTCTAAAATCAGAAAGGTCTTGTCTCAGAGTGATGCTGAAAAACTAATTCATGCATTTATTTCCTCTAGGCTGGACTATTGTAATTCATTATTATCAGGTTGTCCTAAAAGTTCCCTAAAAAGCCTTCAGTTAATTCAAAATGCTGCAGCTAGAGTGCTGACGGGGACTAGAAGGAGAGAGCATATCTCACCCATATTGGCCTCTCTTCATTGGCTTCCTGTTAATTCTAGAATAGAATTTAAAATTCTTCTTCTTACTTATAAGGTTTTGAATAATCAGGTCCCATCTTATCTTAGGGACCTCGTAGTACCATATCACCCCAATAGAGCGCTTCGCTCTCAGACTGCAGGCTTACTTGTAGTTCCTAGGGTTTGTAAGAGTAGAATGGGAGGCAGAGCCTTCAGCTTTCAGGCTCCTCTCCTGTGGAACCAGCTCCCAATTCAGATCAGGGAGACAGACACCCTCTCTACTTTTAAGATTAGGCTTAAAACTTTCCTTTTTGCTAAAGCTTATAGTTAGGGCTGGATCAGGTGACCCTGAACCATCCCTTAGTTATGCTGCTATAGACGTAGACTGCTGGGGGGTTCCCATGATGCACTGTTTCTTTCTCTTTTTGCTCTGTATGCACCACTCTGCATTTAATCATTAGTGATCGATCTCTGCTCCCCTCCACAGCATGTCTTTTTCCTGGTTCTCTCCCTCAGCCCCAACCAGTCCCAGCAGAAGACTGCCCCTCCCTGAGCCTGGTTCTGCTGGAGGTTTCTTCCTGTTAAAAGGGAGTTTTTCCTTCCCACTGTAGCCAAGTGCTTGCTCACAGGGGGTCGTTTTGACCGTTGGGGTTTTACATCATTATTGTATGGCCTTGCCTTACAATATAAAGCGCCTTGGGGCAACTGTTTGTTGTGATTTGGCGCTATATAAAAAAAAAATTGATTGATTGATTGATTGTGAAAAATGTAAATAAAAACAGAATACAATGATTTGCAAATCCTCTTCAACCTATATTCAATTGAATACACCACAAAGACAAGATATTTAATGTTCAAACTGATAAACTTTATTGTGCAGAATGTGTCTTGGCATTGTCTTGCTGAAATAAGCAGGGACGTCCCTGAAAAAGACATTGCTTGGATGGCAGCATGTGTTGCTCCAAAACCTGGATGTACCTTTCAGCATTGATGGTGCCATCACAGATGTGTAAGTTGTCACTAACACGCCCCCGTACCATCACAGATGCTGGCTTTTGAACTTGGATGATCTTCTTCCTCTTTTATCCGGAGGACACGATGTCCATGATTTCCAAAAACAATTTGAAATGTGGACTCATCAGACCACAGCACACTTTTCCACTTTGTGTCTGTCCATTTCAAATGAACTCAGGCCCAGAGAAGGCGGCGGCGTTTCTGGTTGTTGTTGATGTATGGCTTTTGCTTTGCATGGTAGACTTTTAACTTGCACTCGTAGATGGAGCGACGAACTGTGTTAACTGACAATGGTTTTCTGAAGTGTTCCTGAGCCCACGTGGTAAGATCCTTTACACAATGATGTTGGTTTTTAATGCAGTGCCGACTGAGGGATTGAAGGTCACGGGCATTCAATGTTGGTTTTCAGCCTTGCCACTTATGTGTAGAAAGTTCTCCAGATTCTCTGAATCTTCTGATTATATTATGGACTGTAGATGATGGAATCCCTAAATTCCTTGCAATTGAACGTTGAGAAACATTGTTCTTAAACTGTTGAACTATTTTTTTCAACAGTTCACAAAGTGGTGATCCTCACCCCATCTTTGCTTGTGGATGGCTGAGCCTTTTGGGGATGCTCCTTGAGTGTTGTTAGGGCAAGTTGTGTCTCACTAATAGCACTGATGGTTGGAGGTTGACTTTCTGCTGATTCAGCTGTGCACAAAACACAAACCACCTATTATTCTTTGAGTGTGTGTTTTTACAGTATTATGACAAAACCAAAACATTAGCTTTTGGAAAAAGTAAACAAAAAAATTCTAACTGCTGTTCATAATTAAATCATGCACTTACATTCTTCAGTTTGTGAAGTTGACACCAAGGGATTCTCTGCTGCAGCTCAGACAGGTGCTTGTTGTGACTGCAGATACTTTCTCAGAGCTTCTATACAAAAAAGTAGGTTTACATATATTTTCATAGTTTACACTAGCCCGCAATTCTAATCTTGCATAAATTAACGTGGTTATGTGAAACTAAGGATGAGTGTATATATTTACAGGTATCTGTACATTCTGTATGTTTCTTTAAAATCCTAGTTTGTAGCTTGGCCCGCTGTTGTGTTGGAGCGTCATGGACTGATGGATATAATGGGGAGTCAACAAGCTAAGAAGCTAACGCTATTTTCATGTTAAATTGTGATGTAAAACAACTGACATACCTCGACCCTGGGCCCGTTTTTCCTCCTTCTCCTTTCGTCGCTTTCTTAGAGCAGCACCCGAGGGCTTTGACCTTTTCATTGTTAGTTTATTTTATGTCTTAATCAACAACACCTGTGTGCGTGACGTCCATCTATTAATAGCGCTAACATCGGGATGATGCGCGCTGCCCCCCTCCCTCCACCTTTCACTGTAAACAGCGGGTCAGGTTCAGGGTGCTCTTGCTCTCACAGATTCAGAGGAGGAGTCAAAATAATTTGTATATTATTATATGTAATGCATTGAAATGTATTTTATACATAAAAACATGGCGCAATATTATCTTTATTTTATGATTATGATTTTCTTTTTTTTTTTTTTGGAAAGGGTTGCAGTTTGGTGCCCTGCCCACTAGATGGTGACCCGGGTGACCGCCCAGAACACCTATGCCCAGGGCCAGGCCTGGGCGCATCAACAAAGTATTGAGCAAATCCACCCATCCATACATTTTCTTCTGCTTCATCAGAGGTCGGGTCACGGGGGCAGCAGCTCAAGCAAAGCCACCCAGACCTCCCGATCCACACACACCTCCCCCAGCTCCTCCAGGGGAAACTCCGAGGCGTTCCCAAGCCAGCTGAGAGACGTAGTTCCTCCAGCATGTCCTGGGTCTTCCCTGGGGCCTACTCCCGATGAGACATGCCCGAAACACCTCTCCAGCGAGGCATCCAGGGGGCATCCGGACAAGATGCCTTTCGACGTGGAGGAGTAGCGGCTCGACTCCGAGCTCCTCCCGAATGACAGAGCTCCTCACCCTATCTCTAAGGGAGCGCCCAGCCACCTTGCAGAGGAAACTCATCTCGGCCACTTTTACTCGTGATCTTGTTCTTTGGGTCATGAGCCAAATCTCATGACCATAGGTGAGCGTCGGAACATAGATCAATCAATAATTCGAGAGCTTTGCCCCCCTGCTTCAGCTGTCTCTTAAGCCCCATTTACACATAGATGGTAAGAGCTCCCAGAAGCGTCCCGTCTTAAGGATCAAATGCCGTTGTCAACGCCGGCACTAAGGGGCGTGGCTTAGTTCCGGCTTTACCGGGAATCGTCGAAAAAATTATTCAACATGTCGAATAAATCCGGGGGCGCTCCCGGAGAATTTGCATGACGCCAGAGACAACGCGAACAACGGCGTTTGATACTTTTTAATCGCCGTTTCATCCTGCCCCTTCCTGTAGTGCCATAGTTTACACCGCTGTAATTGGCGGCCGGCGTTGTATTCCTAACTAACGGCATGTAATACGGTGATAGAGCCCATATCGGCGTCCTCAAAGGCATTTTAACCAGCGACAGAGGCAGACAAAACGGCAGCGCTAGTGGACAGTATGCCGTTCTAAATGCCACCTCCCGGTTAATGGCGTTCCAAACGGCCGATAGGCGGCGGTCAGTATAAAAACGCTAGCGTGCTGCATGCAGGCCTCTCACTCGCAGCCAGCTCCAGATATTTTTGCAGAGAAGCTCCAGTATGCCTCCTAAAAGAAAATTGGCAGCGGCAAGGAGTTACCAAGAGGTCTGGTTCAGAAGCAGTGAAGAGGCCTGTGGAGCAACATGTTGAGGAGGGGGAAAGGAAAGGAGAAGAAAAGGCTGAAAGATGAGCTCCCTCCCCCTGCAGTGACAGCTGCGTCAGCCTATTATACTCTGGGGGCGGTGCCTATATGCAAAAGTTCCTGGAGCAACGCAGGATTTGCCTGGATAAATCCAGCGGTACACAGGGCATTATCGGCGGCAGCAGAACACCGCCGTTCTCACGCGTGTCTTAACCTGCGATTGTAAAGGATAGAACTGGGTATTAACCCCCGTTGCCTGACGTGTGCTGGATGCTACGGCGTCAAAACACCGCTTTATTCGGCGGATTTAGCGGTGTTTTATCTGCGTATTTGCGGCTAGTATGGTGCTCAAAACGCCGGCGAAATGCTCCGTGCCTTTCCACCACGAAAACAGCCGGAACTACCGCAAACTTCGGTCTACGTAGTACCCGCCGACAAAGCCATCTATGTGTAACCTAGGCTTTAGAGCTGAAGCAGGGGGGGAAAGCTGAAGGTGAAGCGAGAGTATTGAGCAAATGTACATGTGAGTTTGTAATTTTTTTAATTAAATTTGCAAGAATTTAAAAAAAAATTCATGCTGTCATTATGGGGTGTTGTGAGTAGAATTTTGAGGGAAAAAAAATGTATTTACTCCATTTTGGAATAAGGCTGTAACATAAAATGTGGAAAAAGTGAAACGCTGTGACTACTTTCTGGGTTCACTGTAAGTAGAATCTGTCTCAACAGTGCACCAGTAGGAAGTGATGCAATCGCAGAGTTATGTCGAGTTTATATAGACTATGTCATGTCACATCTCAAATGTTGAGTGAACAATCAGCTCCACAATAATACGCTACTGTTTATTGTTGTGCTCTACCAATGTGCCCACCCTCCGATGGAAAAAGTTGAACTACAGTACATCCAATAGTAAGTCAGTGGATCACTGCCAAATGTCGAGCTCTGCCAATATGTCACCGTCCACTGAGCTACGCTGACTTGCATTGAAGACAGGAAATTTGGATCCTAGACCTTCTCTGCAAAACAGCAGAGAAGGTCTAGGATCCAAATTTGAGAACCTGCTGTGTATAAGCCACTTCACGTCATAGTGTGAACGGGCCTTTAGTTTGTTGGGGGGGGCTGCAGAATAGATGGAAATCCTCTCAGTGGTTACGTCGCATTTTTATTCTTTATCTTTCACTCTCTTGCTCTCTCCCCTCATCTCCTTTTCTCTTGGCATCCTCTTCTCGTGGCTTCTAATTTAGGTGTCAGTCATCTTGCCACGCCGCTTCCAAAGTCTCATTTCCAGGGCAGGAATCCATTAGCGAAGGGCTCCTCTCCTGGTGCCTG